>NW_010541249.1:0-3466 GCF_000687285.1 Phaethon lepturus | reverse complement strand
TTCTCCTTAAGGTCGTTAAGGCTCCTTATGGCTATGCAGGGTGATCCCAACAAGGGAAAGGCTCCTCAGCTTGGGATGGAGGAGTCTGGGATCCCTGTCCCAGCAGAGACTGGAGGGCAGGGCATGGACAGCCTCTAGCTGCTGAGCTGTGCAGGGTGTTGTTGCGCGGGGCTGGTGGGGAAGAGCACATGCTTCCTTCAGCCACCCTGGAGACACAGCAGTGTTCCAACTGTGCCCTGTGTGGCTCCTGCAAAGGGGAGCTGAGTCCTGCCCCACTGGGTGTTGGAAGGCCAGCTAGCACAGCTCACTTGCCACTCGTCACCCACCAGTGGCAAGGGCTGGTGTGAGGCGTTTGGTGCTCAGTTTGTGGCATCTTGAAAAAGCAGGAGTTGTAAATAGATGGTAATGCTGAAGGATAGGGCTTTCTAACTACCAGTAAATACAGAGGAGGCAGCCGCTCCTCCCTGGTGCAGTGCTCTGCAGGGGGGCTCAAGCTCTCTTTCCACTGCCTTAATGGGGAAACAAGCTCCAGGGATGTCTCTGTCCCAAATTACCTGTGTCTCTTCTGCACAGGGGCATGGAGAGGTGTATGCACTCATCTGTCCAGGCAGTGAAGGACTATCCTGGAGGACTGTGCTGCTAGTGGCCCTAAAAGTAATCATAGAATGGTTTAGGTTGGAAGGGATCTTTAAAGGCCATCGAGTCCAACCCCCCTGCAGTGAGCAGGGACATCTTCAACCAGATCAGGTTGCTCAGAGCCCCGTCCACCCTGACGTGGAAAGTTGCCAGGGATGGGGCATCTACCACCTCTCTGGGCAACCTGTGCCAGTGTTTCACCACCCTCATTGTCAAAAAGTTCTTCCTTCTATCTAGTCTAAATCTACCCTCTTAGTTTAAAACCATTACCCCTTATCCTATCACTCCAGGCCCTACTAAAAAGTTTGTCTCCATATTTCTTATAATCATAGAACCATAGAATCATTAAGGTTGTAAAAGACCTTTAAGATCATCAAGTCCAACCATCAAGCCAACACCACCATGCCCACTAAACCATGTCCCGAAGTGCCACGTCTACACGTTTTTTGAACACCTCCAGTGATGGTGACTCCACCACCTCCCTGGGCAACCTGTTCCAATGCTTGACTACTCTTTCAGGAATGAAATTTTTCCTAATATCCAATCTAAACTTCCCCTGGCACAACTTGAGGCCATTTCCTCTCATCCTATAAGCACCATTTAAGTACTGAAAGGCCTCAGTAAGGTCTCCCCAGAGTCTTCTCTTCTCCAGGCTGAACAACCCCAACTCTCTCAGCCTGTCCTCATAGGAGAGGTGTTCCATCCCTTTGATCATTTTTGTGGCCTCCTCTGGACTTAATGTACCAGGGAATTGCACAAGGAAACTGGATGTGGAGAAGAGGGAGCTCATCCATGCACGTCAGCTCTTATAAGTGGTGTGTAACTTGCTATTAATTTTCGTTCTTTCCAACACTTACAGCACAGACCTTCTATTCTGATCTCTTTCAGTGGAAATACATCGTTTGCAGCTGAATAAACCAAGAAGCTTTGTAAGCCCAGAAGTCGCTCATAACCTTGCCTTTACTGAAGTTAAAATTTGCATGAAATGAGCTTCTTTCAGTTCCACTTTATAGATACCAAAAACAAACAAGCAAGCAAACAAAAAATAACAGCACAAGCTTGATTTCTTTAAGTTACTTTCCAGATCATTTTGTTCTAAAGCATCCCAGCAAGTCTCCCTTTCTCATCGCCAGTGACAGAGCTCCGTTATTTCAGAGCTGCACTCTCACCTGCAGGCTTTGCTGGGTGGTGGGGAGCTCCCAGAGCTCAGTAGCATGGCTGCTATAGCAGCGTGGCTCCTGCAGCACTGAGTTGAGTGCAAGCTAATTGCTGAAGTATTTCCTTTGCTTTTGGTGAGGTTTTGCTTCAGTGATTGCAAATTAAAGTGACACTGCAATTCAAGTCAGCACAATGAAATGATGCTCTCGGTGCTTTGACCTTGGTCCTTAGATCAATTAACTCCTTAAAAATAAGACAGCAACTGCTGACTAATTTGGTACCAAGCATCAGTCAGAGATCAAAACTGTCAGTGTAGAGGCTGCTTACATGTGTGATGATAACATGTGTTGGTGAAGGCAGGTAAAAATTGCCTGATTCTCCTGCAGCAAAGTCTGTTCCACTTTGCTAGCTGAAGAGCTACGTTTCAACTTTCATTTCAGAAAGTTTTAGAAACACCAGCCAGAGCTGGGTCTGAGAGAAATAGCAGTGCAGCACAGTCCAAACCACCCACGTGAGCCTAGTGGCAGCAAAACCATTTTGAGATTATTATTTGAGGGAAAAAAGTCACAGATGTAGGATGCCAGCTCTGTTGCAGCAAAGCAAGAAGCTGAACATGTGAACAGAAACAGTTTTATTGCTGTTAACTTTCTCTCAGTCTGGACTGGCAGAGCACCTTCAGGCAAATTTTGAGGTTCCTACCAAAGTATGTGACAGAAGCAAATTCACACTGGCATTGGCTTGTCTCAGAAATTTCTTACAGTGTGTGATCAAATGATCATGTTGTCTGATACTTGAGGTTTTCTTAATTCGCCTTCGAGACTAGATGAGGGGATTATTCAATATATCAGAACACAGAAAAGCTTAGCAGTTTCAAGTCTAGCTTAATCTACAACAGGTTCCTACTACTGTCAATAGTAAAAATTCTCTAGCTTCAAGTGTAGGGCCAAGTCATTAAATTGGAAGTTTGCAGCAATTCTCATCTTCGCTTCTATGAATGTCGCTGTCAAGTAGCAGCTTTTGTTTCCTTCTCAAGGATGAGTCAGTTCCAACATACCTTGAAGATTCAGTGTTTAATACAGTTCATTAAAGACAGGTGTGCCCTTTGCTGGGACAGGGCAACAGTGCAAAATCAATAATTATCTGGGTAGCATCAGGCTTTGCTTTCCTTCTTGACCTCAATCTTAGCTTTTAAATTCTTGTGGCCATAAACGACATGACATGGATGAATCTTGTAGGCAAATATTTCCCTGAAGCCAGCACTTCACCAAAGCTTTTAGAGAGACACCCCTTTGCCTTGAGCAGGTGTTTAACCAGGCAATCTGCAAAAAACACTGATGTCCCTGACCTCTCTGTCTTGATTATCTGCACAAGAAGTCAGGTTCTGGCAGTCCTGGCTAAACAGTCCTCTGAATCAAGCTTTGTTGTCCTGAACTTAAACACCTTAAGAGAAGTTTAAATCTATGCTACGCTCAGGAAAAGGTGGTCTAGATATAACACATCTCACTGAAGGTATTTGCTATCACTGAATAATAAATTAAAAAAACATAGGCTACCTCTTCAAAAGACCTGTCTACTTGTTTCTTATATAAGCAACATCCTGCACACGTGCAGGTGATTCAATAGAAATGCCAGTCCAGGTATCTGCAGGGTATTCAACGCCCTGTACTGGAAG
>NW_010541248.1:71311-92201 GCF_000687285.1 Phaethon lepturus | reverse complement strand
CCTAGTGTTTCTGTGATTCTGTGATTTATAATCCCAAAGGATGTAACTGAGTAACTTTTCTGAGCGAAATATGCTGGATTCCTTTGATGCTTCTCTGTAAGGCCATTTTATCATCTTTTATTTATTTTAGCAGGTCGTTTGAAACTTTCTGGATTTTTTTTTAAAGTCCTCTTTGAAAGGTGGATATTTGGGTGTCATGGGCTGATACAGCACTCCACTGAATTCATAGTAGAATCAAATGCTGGGATATATAGTTTCCTTGCTTTTCTGATCTGACTTGTAGATGTGCACAAAAATCCCAGTAACCTTTCAACCTAGTTGCATACTGACTGCTTATGTTCATCTCATTATCCCTACTTTTTCCATCGTCACTGTTTTCTTGGGTAATCTCTCATACTGACATGTGGCTTTAATTTTTAACTTTATATCTGTAATTTTACATAGATGTATGGAGTCATGTATTAGGTGCTTATGCACAGGGTGCCTCTTGCATTCAGAGATCACAGTGGGATTTTGGAGAACCTTCTGTTATGTCTCTGCAGTAAAATGATACCTATGAAAGTTGACTGGACTTGCTTTCCTGTGCAGCTTTCTGGCTGAGATGGGTACGTTTCCTACCAAGAATTATTTCAGGTGTAGAAAATTTCATTACTGAGGAACAGCTGGAAATATTAAAGTTGTTTAGCCTCAAGAAAAGAATAGTAATGGATCTTCCAAAACAATAGGAATATACTGCACAGGGAAAAAAAGTATCACCGCTTGTTGATGTCTATGGTGAATAAGGAAAAAATAAGCTGGACCATGAAGGACTCGGCTTAAACACTTGAAAAATCCTTGTAATGGCAAGTATAGTGAAGACTGTCCATGACTTCCCTAGGCAGCCTTAATCACTGAAGTCTTTAAGAATAGGCTGGATGAAGGCAGGTATAAGTAATCCCAACTCAGGATAAGGTGAACTAGGTACCAATCCAAGCCATTTCTTCCATTTATCATGCAGATACCCTCCTGCTTAGCAGTTCCCTGGAAACAGTGACCAGCATCCTCCTAAAAAGGAAGAACTTTCTGCCACTGCTGACATCTGTATGGAACAGAGACCTTTATATAAAGGCAGTTATTATGAGAAAGCATCCTGCATTAAAGGTTGTTATTACTGCAATGAACTTTTAGTATTTTTAGTGAGGAGTTCTTATTAACAGTTGATATTCATGAATCATGCAGCTCAGCACTCAGACCTGCCACTTATTAAGAGCACTGGCAGTTTTTTCAGGACAAATTATTTTAGAGTAGTTAATAACAACCCCAGAGAGCTATCAAATCTCAACAAATCAATGCTTGAAGGGAAAACAATTAAAGAACTAATAGACATCAAAACAGAAATCTCATGTGCCGTGGCTGAATAACAAGATTTGACTGACTATCGATTTTTGCTGCTCTGAAATGACTCTTCTTTGAGCATAATCAGGAATTAGTTTAATTATTTCAGTTTATTTCAGCAAGTGGCTTTTAATATGCATCTATGTACTTGAAGTGCCATTCAAAGCAGCAAGAGCTTGGTGTTGTCTCAATGAAAATAACATACTAACACTACTATGCCTGTGCCAATTTATGTAAAACAACCATTTTTAATATCCATTATGTTCTTAAAAAAGGTGACTGTGATTTGGAAATTCTGGTAACTGAAGAGAGAGCCAGGTGCTTTTATCCTGGCAATCAGAAGGATAAGTATAGCACATAAGTGTCTGGCTTTTAGTGGAGATGTACAATAGCAGTATGAATGTGCAAGTATGTATGAAAAAGTAAAGCAGGTTGATGAAAACACCTGATTGCATCTACTCTATTTTACATAGAGTTTACAGTTTATAGTAACTACATGATCTCTTTAGCCCTGATCTTCTTTACATGTTGTCCCCAAACCCCTCAGCTGCTGAACGTTAATTATTGGACACCTTCTTAGCACCTTCTTTTGTGCCAAATCATCTACTGAAGCAGAAATTAAGCCATTCTATGAAAAGTGCTCTGGAGTGCCGAATCTTTTAATTAGGCATAGTAACTGTGGGTTTTGGATTAAATCATCTCCCCCAAGTAAAACAGAGGGCATGAACTGTTTTGGTAAGGAATTGCAAGATCTTTCAGACTTTGTACTTACAGAACATAACAGTGACCTTTGCATGAAAACAAACAACAAAGAAAAACCTTTGTTTAAAACACAATGATCGTGTCCCAGTCAAACTGTATTGCAATATTTTTAGTTTAACTACATTTCTTGTGGTGCTGGTTTCCCAAAGCTTTTTGTACTCATCAGTAGTTATGGTTAGGTCAGTCAGAGTAACTGTAGCCTGGCTGATTTTACTTTTTTGGTATTTCCCCCCTTTTGGATGTCACTAAGGAGGTGCAAATATGAAGTCTAAGTAAAGGAAATAAATTGACATTTCTTGAAAAAAGCAAGAGCAAAGCTGAGTAGGCATTGAAGAAATGCATTGTTTCAATTTGAGATTGCTTGGGCTAGACACGTTGCAAGAGAGAGACAGCATGCAACACCTGAATTTAGTGCAATAGGCTCAGCTTTTACAATACATGAAATTAGTATTAGCCCAGCATTATGCGATCAACTTGTGCTTGATCTTAAAGTGGATGGGGGGATACTCACGTTGTAGTAAAGATGAAGTCTAGACCTCTTCAGTACAATGGAACATTGTGTTGGTCTATGGACAAGGCAAGTTTTTGAGTAACAGGAGTAGCTAAACAACATGCACAAAACAAAACAATTTTGAATAACAAGCAAAAGCTACTGTAAAAGCACTCTCTCCACCTTGAGGAAAACTCTCTTTCTGCCTTCAGACCTCTTACCATCTCACCCCATTTACCTCCAGTACATCTGAACTTGCATCTTCCCGCTAAAAGCATCTCCCATGTATGCACTTTGCGGACCTGGTGTGTTTTTTTTCCTTTATTGTGAGAATTATACCCATTTCCAGCTCTGGAAAGATCTATTTATTTCCTGATTTATCTCATGAAGATATTTGTAAAGAGCAGTTAGAAGATGTGGTTTCCTTTGGTGCCCCATCTCATCGTTTGTGCTTCCTGTTCTTGTAAAGAGATTTAATGGACCTCTGAATCAAGAGCCTCTACCAAGGAACCTTAGCTGTGAAATCGGAGGTAAACCACCATGTAAGATGAAGCAGCATCTGGGGCTTAGGCTGGAGCAGGGATCCTGTGAACGGTCTGAGTTTCTCTGTGCCGGTACCACTGACATACACCAGTAGGACTGAGAAATCAGAATTTTCTTTTAAGGGGCCCCTTTCTCTTAAGCAAGTTTGCCTCAAAAGCATAATGATTAAGCAGGGTCTTTTTCAAACCATCAACTGGGTGACACTTGCTCCTTGGCCTCCCGGTTCACAGTGCCATGAGACTTTTCCTCTGCTAATCATGACTACGCAGCATGTTTCTTGAAACTACACCACTTGCTGACAGAGGGAAGTAATGTGAAAATCAAGAAGGCTTAAGGCTAGACATTTCAAAAATGCCAAAGATGAAAATCCCTGCCATAACATAACTGCTTTTTATGGCAATTTAGCAAGTGGAAATGATGAGGAGAGCCAAAAAGTCTTTCACAAGTTAGGTCTCCACAGACCATGAACAAGCAGTGTGTTCTTGGTCTGGAAACTGGAATAGAAACTGGCTCAGACAAGCCAGCCCAGAAAAAGAGCTTGTTGCTATGCTATGTTTTCTCATTATTTGTACTATAATTGCTATGCTACATTATGTTTTCTCATTATTTATACTACAATTGCTATGCTATGCTATGTTTTCTCATTGTTCCTCCCCACCACACACATGCACGTACATGAACCTCAGAAGTCACCACTGTAGTTAACGCCTGACCATTGATAAAATGTGCAGGCTTAATTCATATCCATACCCTCTAAATCAGCAAAGGAAAGGTCCCAGGCAGTCTAGTGGTTAAGGTGTGGGTAGCCGTACAAGCCTTGTACAAAGGTAAAGCTCTGTGCATTGGTATTAGAAACTGTTGGAATGAAAGCTGGCATAGTCTTGATCATTGTGGATGAACAGGGTCTGAATACATTTTGCAGCTATTTCTGTTTTAGCCTGACCATGAGCGTTACCTCTGGAATTTAAACCTCTCACAGTTGCTTGCAATCCGAGTTATTGCCATATTACCTCCTTTTTCTTCCTGCTATGTTTTTTCCTGTCTCCTTCCTATGTGAGGCCTTTTCTCTTACATTTTCTTGTCATCTCATCGTTGCTTCTTGAGATGCTTCTTCCTTGTTCTGTTTTCAGAAATGTGTCTTTCTTAGAAATAAAATATTCTGTAATTTTCAAAGGTACCTCCTTGCTTCCTTTTTGCTGCTTTTCTCCTTGCTGTATCTCACATCCCGCATCTCCTGTCTCTCAGCAGGTATGTTTAAGATCTTCATCTTTATTTGATATAACCAAAGTGTTTTTACTAAGTCTGAGGCAGTCATTTAGAACAATGAGGATTGGAGCAATTTTGTGGTGTGTACAGAGGATGATGGTAGTTGCTCTGGAAAACAACCTTATTCTCTGCAGAGCACGTGAGGGTATTATTTCACAAAATGTACAGCTACTCACAGAATCACAGAATCATTCAGATTGGAAAAGACCTTTAAGATCATCAAGTCCAACCACCAGCCCAACACTACCATGCCCAGTAAACCATACCCTGAAGTAGCTGAAGTACTCCAGAAATGTCAGGGTGTAGGGTAGTGGCTGAAAGCCGTAGCAAGTTATGACTCTCCCTGCTCAGCTACTCTCCGGCTGGTGTAGAGGTGGGGGTTTGCAGCCACTTAGCTTACCGCGAAGAGCACATGGAGCAGTTTGAATGTCTGGGGAAGGAATGTTCCTTCTTAGCTTTTATTGTCAAATGGAGTGACAGCATCTTCTGATTATGTTTATGCCAATTCATCTCCAGCTGCGAACTCAAGGTGAGCAGCAGCCTCTCTGCATCTGCTGATCACTGTGTTTCTCAGAAGCATGGAGTAGGCAGGGAAGGTCCCAGGAAAGGATGGACATCTCTTTGGTACACCTCTGGCATGATGCACCTAGTGCCCTCATCACTAGCTCTGGGCAGCAGTGGCCAAGTTTGGGTCTGAAGATAAAGCCAAATTTCTGGAATGTTGTGTGTCATGTGTTGACTTAAACCAAACAAAACTGAGTCTCAAAAGTACAGAATAAGAAAATATTCCACAGATAAGGGCCAGGTCTGAAGTTCTGGTTTGTTCCCCTGGGCTGCTGAGATGAGATGAGATGTGCAGCTCTGAGTTTGTCTGTTACCTCTACCACGTAAGGATCTGTTAGCTGGTTTTTTATTTATCTATTTACATCAACAAGGTAATATCCTGCCAGTCACTTGTGTGGGCTTTTATTAAAATGTGCATTTCTGAAAAAATCAAAATACTGAGTCATGCCCACCTATGGTGGTCATGTTCATAAACTGCATTGTTTTATTTCTTAACCAAAGCGTATTTTCAGTGCCTTATCAATTGACTGATGAAAGCAGTTTAAGCAAGCTGTGCGGCATAACTTTCTTCACTACAATATTCCATGCAAATGAGTACTGAAATACCATTGCCTGCTTTGGAGTCAGATTAATCTTGCTGAAGTTTATGCAGTAGCAAGCCATCAAGCTCTCTACACGAAATCACTGTAGGATTTCTACTGCTTAAAGAGAAAAGCCATAAGAGCTTCACAATTTATCAGAGAGAATTTGTCCGCCCACGTGGAAAGACTTGATTAATGTGGTAAGTGTGCTTTGGGAACATTTCTTCCTTATGGATATTAGCCTTACTTTAACATGAAAGGTAAGAACACTTCAGGTCATGTATTTGCAGCCATTATCTCAGTTAATTACCCATCCAAATGGAAACATTTAAAGATAACCCCCATTTTGTAATTGGAGACATTAATCTGTTCTTCTACTTTTCCTGCACAACACACAGGCCCTAGATTACTTTGAACTTTCTTCCTAGGTCTCTGTCACACAATCTAAGAATCTATTTTATTTCCATATCAGATTTGGTACTGTGTGGGGAAGTCTCTGTGTGTACGTGGAGCGGGTGCTTTGCAGTTGGGTGAAAGCATGCAGTGATAAATTACAGATCAAGACTACTGCTGATAAGGCTAGTAGAATGAGTACTGAAGGAAAAATAATCTTTCCGTATAAATAAAAACTAGTAGAGCCTGGGGAAAGGTGTGCAACTGGCAGGCACGTATAGCTGACATCTGCTAATCTCCTTTCCAGGTTGACTATAGTGTTCAACACTTGATAGTGTCACGTGGAACTGGAGATATCTTTACATTCTTCTTCCCCCATCAAAGGTGCCTTCATGATCTTTTTCCCCCACCAAAGATGTCTTAAACGTGGTTGTTTGATTCTTTTTTCATAAGGCTCAATTTCTCTAATGCCTCATATTCAGATGCCACCAAATAACAGTTATTTTTATTGCATGTAAAAGGTCCTATTCACAGTCAGTATTATTAAGTAAAATACTGTGAAATGAGTATCATGCTTTACACTCAGTAATGACCATACTGTCATTTTGATGTTTTGCCATTATTTACAGAAGTGCTCACTTTATAATACATTATTCACTAGCTCATGTTAGTGGTGACTGATTCGACATGATGAGATGACAGTCAATGCTTTGCTCCCTACCAGCCAGCTCTACCACTCATGAATGTTAATAACAGCAGTGTGAAATGACTTGTGGAAGAGGGGCTTGTGTACAGCCTGCATTGCTGCAGGCATCTCTGGAGTTATCATTTTTATGAGGTTGCTTAGGAAGTGATGAATTTCAGATGCAAAGGATATTTTACAGGGCATTGCTACTACAGTGTGTTATGAGATACTTGTGACACTTTTGATTGCTTTATGGCTATATCTAATATCATGAGTCACTAACTCAAGTGCAGAATGTTCTAATGATATATTAACATTAATGAAAAAATACTGGGAGATCTGAAGACAGTCTGAGCACACCAGTAATTCTTCTACTTGTAATTTTGATGAAGTAAGGGCTAACTGGACATTGAAAGAGTTAGAGCCAATGAGACAGTAAAATTCTCTTTCAAGGAGTATATGGTTTGATTTATTGGACTCCTTCTGTAAGTTGGATTTTTAAAAAAATAAGTATATGCTATTTATTCACTCTTATTTTTTTATATTTTTCTCATTTTGATTACTATCTCTGTATTCTTCTAACATGTTTAGCAAGTCTTTGCAGCAAAATAGAGAACATTTTAAAAACCCTATCTTATTATTAGAAAATTATTTAAACACAATTACTGGAGATGTTACAAGGTCTTTGTCACAGAAGATATTTAGCCTCTCACCTGAGACCCCAAACCTGGAAGACTGACGCTGTTTTTATTCTTAAATTAAAACATGCTGCCATTCAATGCAACTGTGGTATGCAGGACCTCATAGAGTTTACAGCTCAGTTGTGTTAGCTAATTAGTACGTTCCTTCTCATTTATGTGAACTTTCTTCTGAGCATGATATTTTCAAGATGATTTTGATATTCTATGTATCATATATTCTAAAAAATTTACCTAGATCTATCTCTATTTTTAACAATCTCTCTAATAAATGGGGAGTTCTTTCAAATGCTTTCCAAATAAGGAGATAGACTTTCTTCAACCAGCTAGGCTTCCTGTCAGACTCCAAGACCTAAAACTGTCTGCCTAATACATGAACGCTCCTGTCTATCTGAAGATATACCACTACTGAGGGGCAATGGCACAGGAAGACATCACATCAAAAATGAGCAGGAGCTCCATTTTGGAGGCTGGATGACTCTGAAGCTGGTGTTTTCTTGGTCTTCAGAACATATTGGCTAATCAAACTTGCCAAGCAGAACAAACATATTAAAAAATGGCTGTATCCTTTGTAGAGCATCAATTACCTGTTTTGAACTTTGTGTGTCTGTTAAGATACATGAGAAGAACTAAATATACTGAGTATTTTATAGCTTGTTGGAATCAAATATCTAAGATTATAATATGAGAAAATGCTCTATGAAGAGCCCATTTGCACTGTTTAAAAACAGTGCAGCTATTCATTCTTAAGGAAAAGTTTAATGGCCTCATAGTCTCATTAGAAAGGCTTTGTCTCTAACCAGAATGCTGAACTCATCTGGTGTAAACATGGTTTATGATGACAAAAGAACAATTTTGCTGGCAGAACTTCATGGCATTGCAAGTATACACTAAGCAATATGTATCTGAAGTACTTTCCCCTTCATAATATAAATGAAAAGCCATTACGGTATTGTCACTTAAAAAAGAAATGGATCATCCCACCCACACTCTGCAGTACAAAACTGGTAAAAATTTCTAGTCAGACCTGGGATGATACGGTTAAAGGAAAACAGCTTGACGATATAGAAGCAGATATGCTAATAATAAAAATATTCTTTTTCCCTGTATGGGCCACAAAAACCTCTTTATACAGCTTCAAAAACATACAGGCAAGAAAAAAAGGCTGCTTAATTTTCTTTTTTTTTTTTTTTAAGCTGTTTCTAAACTAGTTTGATCTATAGCTAATTCTTTGAAAGCACTGACAAAGATGTGAGTGTTTGTGCTGAAAGATATTTGGGACAACTATTACTTGATAGGGATTAGTGGACCATAGAAAGCTTTTCAGCATGTACCAGGCAGGATCAAACTGAGATCATTAAGGAATCTCTGTGTTACCCATAAACCAAAGCATAATGAGGTGAAATGTGTGTCTCTGTATTTATTTACCACTGTTGTATGGTTCAAAGAAAGGCCCAAATAATATTTTCCCTGGTCTAAGAGGTAGCTTTATTGTCTTCCATTGGAAAGTTCATGTTGGTCCAGGAAGCAGGATTTGGACTTCATTTTGTTAGACAAACATGTTTTATTGCATTCTGAGTAATTTCCGTTGGCAAAAATTATGCTTTTGAAAGGGGGGTAAATAATGCTCTGTGGAGCTTCAGCACCTCTCAGGGGAAACCTATCTCTCGTCATTAATTTATGAAAACATAAAACTAGGAAATGCAGCTGTTGCTTATGTGTGGATTGCTGAATTATTGTGAGTACAGATGCTGGCTGTAGCTCCTGACAACTATCAGCTTATCTCTGTTGATTTATGTTGATATATCACCATGCTTTGGCAACTGAAGCACTGGGGTGGTGTTTGAAGTGAACTGCTACTCTCTGTCAAAACAGGAATCAGCAGATTAAAGAAGGAGTAAATCCAGAGAGGAGAAATGGGTTGAGCAATGCAGTCGTCGCTCGAGTCTGCAAGAGCCTCTCTTGTGTACTCCTTGAGATCCCCAGCTCCCGGTGGGAAGAAATGGAAGCGGAAAGGACAACTTGGCCAATAGTGGGGTTACATTTTCACACGAGTTATAGATGTGTTGCTTTAATGTGTCAAGCAGTGGTATCGCTGTTTGTACTAGCTCATCTTGCGTTTACTATTGCATATATCTTGTAGTGCTATGTAGGCATAAGGTTGCTCTGAGGACCCCTGTTTCTCTGCGGATGGAAACAAATTGGAGATGGAGAGATTGTTGAAATGTTTAACAAAGCCATGTGGCAGGAATAAATGTGAGATGCATTTATCTGGGCCTTGACACTGCACATACCCTGTACACCATGGAAAATTTTTTTTTTTTTATTCAGAAGCAGGAATTGGCAGAAAGTTACAAGCACCCAAACCCGGGGGTTTAGATTTTAGATAGGTTACCTACAGTGAAGCATTAGTTGCTGATGACAATTTCCATTCCTGATCAACTATTTTTCTTTGAAGGTCAATGAGCGAGTCTGACAATGGAATAATTGTTTCTTCCTTGTTAGAAAATGTGTAAATTTAGGAGATTGTTATTTATGTAGTGTTGGGCTGTTTGAAAAGTTGCCTCCATTCAAGCCTTTTGGCACTATTATTTTGAGTGAATTTGTTGCTTGTGGTGGATGATGATGGTTGCTCCAGGGGACAAATTTAATGTGATACTTAAGTCTATGCCATCTGTACAGTAGGGATCTTGGGTTTTTTTGCTTGACCACAGATGAACAGATATATAGTTGGAGCTATCTGCTGAGTTTTGTACGCATGTATGCGTGTTTTGAAATAAATCAAGTGAACAAGGAACACCAGCTCTGTGAAGCTGTGTTTTCTTTGGCTACTCAGCCAATGTCTGGAATGCAGTTTAAACCAAGTATCTGTAGGGATGTCCTGAATGCAAAATATGGGCTACCAGGACACGGGACCTTGTTGTTGTGTCTGTTCATAGGGCTGCGGAGAAGCTGCATGCTTTTTGCACACTAGTTGGCTTGCAGAATTGTGGTTAATTAGCAAGTGCACCATTACTTGTTTTTTGAGACTGTTGAGTCTTAAGATGCAAGAGCGCCTTGCCCAGCAGATACAAATGTTGCAGCCTCACTAGATTCTGAGAGTGGGTTTGTGATGCTAAAAAATCACTCTACAGGGAATAAGTAAGAATAGAAAAACAAAAATGGTGACTAAGGAGCCACATGCTGAAGGGTGTCTATTGGACTTGATGGACTTCGTGTGCTCCCTGGCTGTTCCTGTCATGCTGTGCGCACTTTTCAGAAAAGTCCTCTGCTCCCTACCTCTTAAAATGGACATAGTACTGAAGGTATTTGTCAGTTATCAGCAGGTAGGTGATGGACAGGGAGATGGATGACACCATCATATACATTCTGGGAGATCTACCCTCTGCCAACGCACTGGCATAAAAAGATAACAGTGAGCATCTGAGTCACTGTAACTATTCATGTGTGTACTATAAACCCATGGCAAACATAAGGTAATACAGCGTACCTAATGGAAGAGTTTTTTAATGTAACTTGCACAAGTTTCTGCAGGACTACAGAAAATCCCTGGGCATGCAATAACGTAAATTGTGCATCTCAGCTGCATCATTTCATTGCGGGGAAAAGAAAAACAAGGTTAAGTAATGAAACAAAAGCATATATTCAGTATTACTGGCACAGACTGGAACAGCAGCGCAAATGACAGCATCTCAAATCTGCAGGCATTGACAGGTATAACTGTTACTAACACAGGTGACATCCTTACAGCGTTGACTTCAGTGTGACCTTTGGTGGTTGCAACACATCAAGATTTCACTGTTTGTTCGTGCTGTGGCCCACACCCACTCAAAAGTTAAATAGATAAACACTCGAATGCACCCACTAACTTCAAGAGCTCTATCCATGTGTGTAATCTTAAATGTGTGTTTAGCTGGGATTGCCTCTTCTCAGTACCCACTGTGCAGCACTGTTCCCTACCAAACTGCATAGAGTCTTCTTGTTTGCAGGCTCCTGAATTTCAATGTAGATGTTCAAATGACTATTCAGATGCAATAACTTCATCTGGAGCCAAAATGAGACAATTGTATGAATGACCCAACAATCCACTTTTTTTGGGGGGATTAATTTATTAGGATGGACTCTGAAGACTATCTTGTCTTCGTGGAAGAGTTGTCCTAGTTTAAATCAGTTGAGAAAGTTTGTTTAGTCAAATGTATTCCATCCTCTGTGTGGGTACTGCAAATGAAATGAAGGGCTTTCATGGCAAATTTTATAACATGATCAAACCAGGTTTTAAACTCAAGGAAACAAGACAGGCTGGCCTAATGGTTGGGGAACTACCCGGAGACCTGATGACATTAAATTTAATTCCCTGCTGTACTCTCAGAATTCCTATGGGGATTTGAAGTATGCTTCAAACCTGACTGATTTAATTTTTGCCCAAGTTGAGGATTGCAATACTGTGGCTACTCTGGAACTAGGAGCAAGCTCCATTTGCCCTCAGCGTCGTTGCTGCTTATGCCTATATTTGCAGAATGGGGATAACAGCACTTCCTAGCTCACAGGGGACTTGTAAGGAGACATATATCACTGGTAGTAAGCAGCCCAAATATTGCAAAAAAGATCACCATTTAAGTTTTGTAGACAGTTAAATTCATTCATTTAGCTCAGATGGACCAAACCACAGTGTGGTGAAGATCTCTGAGTTAATGAGAAGGCCTGATGGACTGTGTTTACCATTGCCCTTTCTTTCCAGCTTTGTCTTTCAGGGACAAAACTGCCCAGTGTTTATCTGTCAGGAGTTTTGTCTTTCACTTCTTATTCTCATGATCTCTTGCAATCCTAGTTTTCTATCCATGCGCAAGTCAGGCCATGATGGATGAATTGTTCAAGCATGATGGTGGGCTTACAGAAAATTCAAAACTCAGACCAAAGTTCAAGGAAGTTTTTGTTTATAAACCTGTTGGGCATCTTTCTGTAAGAAAAAGCAGAATCTCTACAAGACTGTTATTGCTAATGGTCTACATAAAATCCAAATTACACTAGGAAATTTGAAAAAGAAGAAATAAAGGGGATAATGATTAAGTGTGGGCAAATTAAAGGAGCCTGGATGTTGTTCGTCTTCATAAGAGGAAAGTTTGAATTTGTTTCCAGCTTGTTTACGAGATTTTTTTGTGAGGTTATTCCTGTGCATTCAGTACCTTTAAAAAAATAAAAAGTGACTGGGGTTTCAACAGAGCTCCACCACGGTCATTGCCACCAGCTCTTATTTGCTTGACTCCAGGAAAGGAAGTATGTCAAGCATTGTTTAATCAAAGGAAAAAAAGGTTTGTCTGTAAATCTTCATATTGTCTCACTCTGTACATACTGCCAATAGGAAAGGAGGCCGTGTTAGCTACAGAATAAAGAGATGTTGTATGTGTTGGCAAAGGAAATTCCTAATTATCCTCTCTGTTCTGCTTTGGGATTCTGTTTCCGAGGCGAGCTGCAGACGGATTTCTTGGAACTTTATGGGCTTTTGGACCGGAGCAAAGTGATGGCTTGAGATTTCCAGCCAACCGCTTAAACAAGAAAATATAGGTCTGCATGTCAAGCAAAACACCTGCCTCTTATCTGTTATGCTGGAGAGGGTTTATTGCCTTGGAAAAATGAGTTGTTCTCTATCCAATTCTCTTGAAATAATGACATTCCGAAGCTCGCCTGTTGGCACCAGCCAAGTGAATGCCAGGAAACTCATAACGTTCTTAGAGGCACAAGGCTTTTGCTTTGAATTTCCTGTAGAAATTCTTTAGAAAAAAACCCTCCCTGTGATTTACTGGTCTGAAAATTTAACTTTGTGTAACAGGTTGGATATCTTCAAATAGGTGATTAAAACAAAAAGAAAAGCCTTTGCTGTTTGTAAGGTGGAGTTATTTTTTTAGTATTCCTATTAAACTAGGGTTCCTGTATAACTACAAATGTTACAAAAAGTGACAAATTTCAGAACAGCATCTTTCCAGCTGTTTTCTTGACTCTGAAATATTGTTCACCTATATCTTAAAAGCCTCTGTTCAGCTTGTGAAAATATATGAATTTTGATAAACCATATTTGTCATTGTTCCATGTGTTGTGCTTCCACCAAATCAATAAGAGAACTTAAAAAGTTTGGAATGGAATATTGCCAAGGATATGGTCCCAAGATATATAACAAACTGCACATTTTTTGCATAACCATTTAAATGTCTTTTTCTCCTAGTCTCCCAGCCATATGAACCTTTGTGCTTTTCAGAACATTACGTTTAATGTAAATGATCAAGAAATGTCTACTGTGAAGTGTCGGAGTGATGGGGATTTATTTTTTTTAAGATGTACATTTTTTCTTTAAGGACAAAACAGCGTTTCTGAAGAGGCTTTTAGCACTTCATCTCTCCCACACTCTTTATTCTTTCCTTTTGCTCCTGGGATGCTGACAGGAAAAAAAATGAACTATAAAATACATTTTCACTTCCTGCATTTCATTGTTTAGTGGAGTTATAGTGCTATGTGTTCCAGTTTTGGAACACACCTTTATAGCTGCATCTAATTCTGAGCATATATGTAGCCACATATTGCTGTGTTGCAATGCGCTTAGCTGTCTTGCTGAATTAGTCAGAATGATCAGAAATAAACCCTTGAATATATGTAACCCACCCCTACACCTTCTTCCCCTCAAAACTTGGCCCACTTCTCTCAATGTATGTTTTGAGTAATTTAGAGAAAATTGTGGAAACTATATGAGAAATGCAAACTGACAGTGACTTCCAATCTCCAAGTCATTAATGTTTTGAGATCACCAAAGAGACACAAGTTCATTAGCCACTTAATATTTAGAGGAATGCTTAAACAGCAAGAACAGGTCAATAGAAGTGAAATATGTGTAGGTTGCTGCCTGGATTCACTGGTCACTTGGTATGTCCATGACCCCCAGGTCCTTGGCTGACCCTGACCCACTGATGGGATTTCCTGGCTTGACTACAGGTGGCCCTATGGCTATGGACTGGCCTGGTGGCAGTGGGGTCTGAGCTGAGCCCATTACAGCTCCATCCTGGCCCAAGGGGTGCATAGTGTGTCTGCTCTTAGACTTTCTGAAGGGGATGTGACTGGTATCTACAGCTTGTTCCTCGAGTGAGCAGTCTTGTGCCATCTGGGTAAGTTAACAGAAGCTCCTCAACATGTGGTTATTCTGGTGGAAGAGGCTATTGCCACTAGTCAGTAATTTCTGCTTTTGAAATTCAGGGATTGTTTAACATTTGTTCACTGACTAACAGAAACTCTTTTACAAAATACGGATGTGTGCACGCAAGTGTGTTCACTGGTGCTCATGACAAAATCCGTGGTGTGGTGTATGAGTTACTGACTTGTGGCTAGACTGGCCACTGAGTCACCTTAGGAAACTTGCAAACCAAGGAGCCTGGGAACTGATAGGGCTATATTGATTTGCTTTGATTCCCCTGCAGAGGACAAAATGGGAAATATTGCAGCACCCTCAGCAGACTGACTTAATTTTTGGTTTTAGTTATTGGTAAGACTCGGATGAGTGACTGTGCTGTGTCTTTAGAGCAGATTACTACTCCCCCTCCCCAAGAGAGAAATCATGACATTTACATTGGTTGTATTGTGTCATTGAGGGTGATTCCAGGTATAATGAAAAGAGCAGAGATGTTCTGAGCTTCATGAATAAAAAAAGCCATTTCCAAAGGCATCAGCTGTGAGCTGCTGGGAGACAGAAAGAGAAGAGACAGACAGCAAGAGGAGAAGGAAAAGAGGGACACCTTCCCAGTAGTATTGTAGTCCAAATTCCTCTCCCCTCCATCCTACCAGACTGTTAATTAATCATCTGTTGTGAAATATTACATTCCCAGAGGCCCTGTGCCAGTGTCATCTGTATCCCTTGTAGTTTTCTAGTAGCTACTTTCTGAGCTTTTCTAGACAGTTGTTGCTTGCAGCTCAATTTTATAGACAAGAAAGCTGCAACCTGAACATCTGATTAAGTCTCATGCTAGAGAAAGCTGAAGGACCTGGTGAAGCACAGGCTTTGGGAAGCTTGGCAGAGATCAGTGCCACCAGTGACCGCATCCCTGCAGCTGGGCGGGGATGTCATTACACAGAGGCTGCTCAGATGGCCCTGAGAGATGAGCGGTGCCACAGAGGAAGTACAGGGCTTTCCCAATGTGTCTGGAGAAAATTCTTCTTCAACACCTCCTACAGCCCTGGAAAAAGTCCTGAAAGTGGAAGCCAGGCCTATTAACTGAATACATAAACAAGGTGTTCCTCAGAGTCCCCAAAGTCAACGGCTGGCACCGCTGCTGTCCTTTGAGCTGGTCTTCCAACTGGGGTGGAGAGATGTTTACTCCTTAACGGCTCCCTCCCCTGCAGATGCACACACCTGGGCATTCAGGTCATGGGCTGAAGTGGGGTAACTTGAACTTGCTTTGTACCTGTTAGTTCAGAGCTGCAAACACGCTGAGCTCAGGGCCTTCCTATTCCCTGCCCGACTTGGAAATGCCAAGGAAGATTCAGATTTGCATATCTTTTTGCTAGAGGGACGCCTAGCCTGATCCCGGGTATATGCAGATTATTTGCTTTGCATAAGCAGAGACTAAAAGCCTAAATTCTACATTTAACAACATTAAAATAAAATCATAAGGCGTTGAGCTACAATTTCCCTCCTCAATCTTTGCTCCCTCTGGCAGAGACCAGGGATACAATGAGAGGGGTGGTGTGTTCTGGCCCACCCACAGGACCTGAAGTGGCTCAGTAGGAGCCTGAGGAAAAGAATGGTCTGTCAGAAGTGGGGTTCTTCTTTGTCTGCTCCTGGTGACCTCTGTAATTTCCTCTACTGCTCTACAGGAAACACCACAATGTCATAAGGGACCCCTATGGGCCCACCAGTCTGTGTAGATGAAATATAGAGAACTGGATATTTGGTCTGCTTTATTTCTACCGCTTCGACTGTTGCGTAGCAATCTCTGAGTCAGGCAGTAGAAAACAAGGAACTGGAAAGCATCATTTATTTTCAGAAGAGAAAACTGACTCTCATACCCCTAGTGTTACCACAGGATCTTCTTCCAGTTTTCTTTTGCTGTTGCATCCAAGTGCCTGAGTTCCATTGACTGTTTGCAGGTAAGTTTACTACAAGATGGCCTGATAGTGGTGCTTCTCCTCTTCCACAGTATAGCCCTAAATATAGTTCTAATATAGACATATATTTTAAGTTATTATGTACACATTTAGGCTAATATGATTCCTCAGTTTCACCAGTTTGCTGTAAGAAACCATAGACTGTAAGAAGCAGTAGATCTTTCCTCTTTTCCTCTGCACTCCTCTTGCTCTGCTGTATGTAACTGTGCTCCTCCTAATGTACACCGCATTGGGAATGAACCTCCTTGCAGGTATTGAAGGCCTTGCCAATGTCATTCGTCATCCCCAAGGAACTGCAGCCCAGCCCTGTGCATCCTAGCAAGCTTTGAGAAGAAAATATACCTCAAACAAAAGGTCAAGAAGGAGCAGCTGCAGCAGGCTGATAGCCAGCTGCAATAGGAGAGCAAATACAGCTGAATGAACGCAAACAACTAAAGACTGTAGAAGCAGCAGGTCATCGTAAATCATGTACAGTAGCAGAGACTCCTTCTGTCCTGAAAATTTACTTGATCTTGACACTAGTCTTTAATTCTTTTCCCAAAATTTTCAAATTTAAGGTCTGCCTTTTTCTATAACAATCTTATGCCTTTCAGAGCTTTTTCCAATAGGAATAGAAAGGTAAGATTATCATGTCAGGAGGGAGCTCTAGAATCACATGAAGGAAAAGTCAAACCAGCAACCAAAGAACCTCCAAACTTATTGTTCCGTTAAAAAAAGCAGCTGTGAGTTGTGCCAAAGTATAGCGTACTCCTGTAAATCTCAAATATACCTTGAAAACTCCTTGCTTCCTCCGCTTGGAACATGGCCACTACATTTCTTTGAAAGCTTTCCTTTCCTTTCAGAGCAGTTTGCAAAAAGTCACCACATGGAATAGCAGCATTTATAAAGTGCCATGGAAATGGAAACTCCAGTGCTGTTTTGTCTTCACAATGCTTGTCTTTCCTTTTTATTCCCACAGAAATACTAAATGTTTAAAATTCAAAACAGAACTTATTGTTGTAAGGTAATGTATATAATTTCTAGAAGTATGCTTTCTGTGTTTTTCCTCAAATATCTCAAACAGCTGGTTAAAGATGCTGGCCAGCATGCTTAGATTTGTGGATGTAACCGCATTGTTCCTGGCTGCACAGTTTCTTAGAAGCAGGAGCCCAAGCTTAATCTCTGTCCCCAAAGGGTCTTTTGGCTAAGTGCACCTTTTTGACATGTTTATTCTTTATGGGGTATGTGCTAACTGAGAAGTATTTTATTTATTATTGACATTTTTAAGGTGTGAACACATCATTTTGTTTTAATAATCTCATTCCACATTAACACAGCTTCTGAATGAATGAACTGGAACCTCAAGCCAAAGCCAAGATGAAACCTGGAGCCTCCTGAAGAGCAGATAGCAGTATACTTTGACACCTAATGATGAGAAGTGAGGAGTACTATAGCTGGTCTTCATGAGGCTTTTGTTCCATTTTTTCTGCTTATGTCTATATGAGCAGGTGAGGGGAGGGCTGGGGCACAGGTTAGAGCACTGTCATTTGATCATTAAATTGCTAGCATCCTCCCAGGCATAATTTTGGTCAATGGCAACCAGTGTGTGTCCAGGTAGTGCTTTGCCATGGTTCAGGCACAGCATGGCCCAGGGTTATTCCTAACAAGCAGTTTGGACAGGGATAGTCTTTTGTGGGAGAAGAGAGGCGGATGGGGTGTGGGAGAGGGGTGGAAAACATGGTATAAAATCCAAGCCAGAAAATACAATTCTCTATTTGCTTGTGTAGTTGTAGCCTTTGATCACCAGGTTTATGTGAAAGCATCTTGTTAGCTTTAGTGAGGGACAGGTCAGACTCTCAGTGGAACCTTTGCTTAAAGAGGCTTCATCAAGGAACTCTCTACTGTCTACAAATCACTTCCCTTTACATTCTTCTAATTTTTCTAGAGCTGTATTTTCTTTCCATGACCTCCTTTCCTTGAATTGCTGTGCAGCATTTGCTTTCTTGTACCTGACTGTAACTGCATCACTAAACATCAATAAGCTGGTTTACAAAATTTGCAAGGACCTTCAAAGATACACTGGAGCTGCAGCATGGGCCAGTCCCCTTATTAACAGCCATGGCAAACTGTTAACACCAGTGACAGTGTATTGGCCTGGAGTTCTAACAAGGGAACTGGACTGTTACTTAAAACAAATATAGCCACAGAGACCAAGAAGTTTCACCATCTCTGCTTTATGGCGTGATGGTCAACTTCGGTTGACATCAGTGGAAAGATTCTTCTTTTTGAAAGAACCACTGAATTGGACCATTACTCAGAAGGAAAAGTCACACTTATTAAATCACCCACACCTCTTCTTATGTTTTCCTTGGAGATCTGAACTATAAGACCTTCTGAGAGCAGATCATGTCTTGAGACGAAGGAAGGAGACAGTGTAACCCAGTGACTGGCTGTTTTGTATACCCGTCATCTGCTGCTGATGTTGCATAATTCTAGGCGGTAGTGATGCATTCATGACAGAGTATTAGCCATACAGTTGCACATTTTTTATATGGCAAGTCCAGTACACAATACCATTTACACTATGCAGGTGTAATTTTGGGATAGTTATAAAATTGCAAATTCTTTTCCAAAGATTAAGTTTCTTCTGCAGTGGCAACTGTAATCTGCTGCCCACCTACATCTCTAGCAACTAGTTTTCAAGTGCTAATCTGTTTTGCTGGATCCCATCCAAACACAACAGTTGTGGTGAGAACTGAGTCAGATTCTCTGGTGGCTCTGAAATTTGTCATCAGATGTGTCAGAACTCTACCACAATATCCCTCACTTCTCAGAATAGGCTTCTGATGGCCTCTCTCAGGGTCACATCCCTGTTTGAATCCCGGCAGTCAGGCCTCCACACCACAGTTCTGTAACTTTAGATCTCATGCTAGATTTCAGTTATTTTCCCACAGATATAGCTGGAGGAAGGAATGAGATGCTAAGCACAATATTGTTGAAATGTTGTTTTTTGTTTTAGTTGTGTGAACTTCCATCAGCTTTACTGAGAGATGTAGCAGAGGCAATTGGTGAAATCTGTAAAAATGCAAAGCCAAAGACAAGCTGTAATCCTCTCCCAAGCATTGAGTGTCAGGGTCAACAGCAGAGCTCTGCTTTTCCAGCAAGTTTAATTAAAAAACATAAACTACCGTGGCTCGCTCACTACATCCGAAAGCCTTTGTTATAATATCAGACAGCCTAGGCTTCCCAGGAGCAGCATTTTCCCCTTTGCCAGCACTGTGTTAAATAAAAGACCATAACAGAACAGATTTTTATTGAAGGAGGAAGAAAGCAAAAAAGCTCCAGTGCAGTTTGGAAAGCCTGAATAACCTGCGCAGTATCCCTTTCCCCTCAACTAGAGTGTGCTAGCCTCTCCTAAGGGCTGCGTGTCCCTGCTGGAGTGATCAGTTGTTACCCTTCCTGCCCAAATGGGCCCCACCTGGAGTCCGTTGGCTGCCTCAGAGCATTTTGACAGAAGGGATGAGGCTTTCTGGAGCCTCTACAACTCCCTTTGGACAGACGGAGTCATTGTTCTTCACCGGGGGATGAAGGCCCCTGTGAGTTCTTGTTGAACCATAGTTGAACAGGAGGTCATACTCGTGCTTTCACGGCTCTTTTCTAGCCGTTACAGCTAACTGGGGCTGCTACTGGGCTGCATTGGCCCTCAGCCTGCAGTGGTCTTTCCTGGATTTCAGCTCCTTTGGATGGGGTGGGATAACAAATGGGATCTGCAGAGTCTGATGAAGAAAGGATGCTTCCCAAGCGTTTTTTTTCTTCCGTTTGGGAAGAAAAAAAAAAAAAAAAGAAAAAAAAGCGAAGTTTTGGGAATTTCTGCTCAAGAAAGTTTCTTTATCACAGCATTGACTGAGTTGGCACCTACCCTTTGATGTTGGTTGGCACCATTTGATGTGTTTGGGTTTCAGTGGTTGTCTTATATTTTCATTAACTTCACAGCTCCCTCATTGGTACATATAGGTGATTTTAACAGAAAAACTCACCAAACTTTGCCAAGCATAGATATAAAGCAACAACATTTAGACTAGCCTTTGCCAGTCTGCTTTCCGTGTTTTCAATAGTGCTTTTCCCCTGCTGGGATTCTGTCTTTCTGGAGCTCTATGGAGGGCTTAATCCTTTCCTTCAAGCTTTAAGCAACCAGGCTCTTCTAATAAGGCAGTGGCTGCAGCAGACAGTTTTCAAACTTAAAAGGGCAAAAACTGTGGGTCAGATATCCGTGATGAATCATTACAGTCTTTAGAAAATGAGACATCAGTGGGAGCTTTTGATTTTGGCAAGTTTGTAAAATGAGTCTTTTTCATCAGTAACCCAGCTGTTACCCTTAATCTAACTGCTCTAGGATGTTCTGTGCAGCATTCCT
>NW_010541248.1:18728-71280 GCF_000687285.1 Phaethon lepturus | reverse complement strand
TGCTATCTGAGAACCTGGATTGAGGTTTTTATAGCAAAAACACTTCCAAGGGCCTATGTCATGAGACAATTTTGCAGTTGCAATTAGTGTAACAGCAGAATTTCTACTGAACATGTTTTGGGTTGAGGGTATCTTCACTGTATGGCTTTAGTTCAGTTTCCTAGTGACAATTAAAGTCAGGCAAGTTTCTTTCATTTAAAATATGTATCTGAATTTGTTTAAGGGAGTGTCCAGCTACTTTAATGGTACCTTCGTCAGCTTTTATAAGGAGATAAACATTTCTGTATGATGACAACTTATGGCGGTGTAATAATCATTTAAGAACCTACAACTCCCATGCCTACAACAGGCAACCAGTAAGAAGATGATAGTGGGATATCCTATTAAGATTGTTGCTGGCATGTATTTATAATCAGGTGGAATTCTTTCTATTGGCAGACCTCTGTTTAGCAGTAACAGGTAAAATCAAAATAATACAGATGTAGCTGTCAAAAGTGTCCTGGTGGAAGATGAGTGGTGGGATGGGTGCTCCATGCAATGGACATGGAAAGATCCATGACAATTAATTTAAACTAGATCTGAGTAGTCTTTTCCCCCACACTGCAGGATTAATGACGACAATTAGCCAAACAGTTCCTTACTCTTTTTATTATTAGTGGTAATAATGATAAGAAATAGTTATATGTGGGGCACATATGAACTAGAGAATATGTATGTATACACAAACATATATACACAGGTTGAAGTGACAGACTACTTAAAAAATCTATGGCAAACATAGGCCAGTGTCCAGTAGCCTTGGTCTGTGAGTCCTCGTGAGAGAATATTCTGTTCTGAATCATCATGTTTGGACTTTATGATCTTAAAGGTCTTTTCCGACTAAAAAAATTCTCTGATTCTATGATTCTATGAATCAGAAAGGCCTTTTGCTTCCGCAGGTGATTTTCAGCTGATACTCCATGTCAGGTCTTCATCATCTGTTTGTGATAACAGGGGCGGAAATGCCAGAAGGAGTAGATGAACTCTTCAGGAGCAAGCTTTCTATTTCTATATAAATATCCTTTGCAATAAAGTGAAAGGAAGAGAAAATACAGCAAATCTGTTATACAGTATCAGCAAAACTGTTGCAAAATAGAATGTTTTTATGAACAGTCAGCAGATTGCTGAGGCTCAGATATTAGCCTAGTGACTGTATAACAAATTACAGTCAGTTAAGTTTCACCATCTTGTGCTTGTTTTAATGGCAAATAAAGACCTTCTGTTTTTTGGGTGATTTGTTGGGATTTTTTTTCAGTGAAGAATTGTATTCCCCTTTTCTGGCATTCAGCAGACTGAAACTTAAGTCAAAGATAGAGGGCTTCACAAAGACCTCATTATCTTCTTTTGATTTATTGGTGTGATTTTGCCTTCCCTCCATACAGATAAGTCCCTTAAATCTCTTTGCAGGCTTTTGTGTTTAGACTCCTCCAGGGCAACAGCTTAGTGAACACAACACGTAGCTGACCCAAATTTTACAATAAATACCCTTTCAGGATGTTTTTTCTTTTGTACCCAGTATCATTTTTGGACTCTCTGTGTGTGTAATAGTCTTAACTAATCAATTCAGAAAATGATGGTTATGCCTGAGGTCCAATGAATTTTGTACTGTCCAATTCATGTCAAAGCAAGATAGCTGAAAAGCTTCCATGGGGCCCAGCAGAATTGGATCAGGCCCCACACCTTTAACACACTCATATGGCTTACAGGGCAGAGAATAAAGTTACAGTTTGCACTTACTTACAAAGCTGGGGGAAGAAAGCATACTCTCAGCAGCTACTAAATGGAGGTTATGCCTGAATTGTTTCTGGTTTGAACTGTCAAGGGAGAACACAGCACACTGGCTACATGTGGCTCCATTCATTGTCTGCAGTAATCAAGACAGAGAGGATTTTACCCTTTCAGACAACCGAGTTCCCGTTCAGATAGCTAAAGGAGATTAAATGAGATCAGGAAGAGACGTTTTTCATTATCTTCCCACTACCCTTTATCCTTTGTAGCTCTAATGTTAGGAGAACAGCTCTTTCTGATGAAGGGTCTATGCACCAGTGCTATCAGCTGAGAGATGCTCATGTTGAGCAGAGCTTTTACTGTGCTGTGGCTTATCTTCTATTTTAAAATGCTCTGGACTAATGGCATTTGTGGCAAACTAAAGCAAGCTGCAGAATCCTTCTTACAATGAACAAGTACAGTGTGTCTCAGAGAGCGGGGGTCTGAGGTGTCTCGTATTTATATATCTTGCATGTTCTGCCCACACATGTAATTTAATGTTAATGCATATATTTCTTAGCATGGTAAAGATAAGTTGCACTGATTAAGTTTTGGGGTTCAGCTTGCTGTTTTCACTCACAAGGCACTCCTAAATGCAAAACTTTCAGCTAAGTTTATCAAGTTCATGATGTAGAAGTCCAGGAAAAGATGTGCAGTAGATGGTTGGTTTTTTTGTGTTTCCCACAGTCTGGTCACACCTCAAACAACATTGACGTTTGAACAGTTGGAAAGCATCCATCTTCTCTTGCAAGGCTGCATTTCATCTGTAACATCTGGTGTAAATAAGTAAATTCCTTTTAGATGCTGAATTCTTGTTCTTTTGAAATACTTTGCGAATTTTCCAAGGTTGAATTTTTTCCTTGCTTGTGGCTTATGTTTGTCTGCAGTTAATGAATATTGTGTGTTGGGATAGAAATCCTCTTGTGTTTTACCTGAATGGAAATTACTCCTATGTTGGAGGTAGTTTATAACTGAACAGCACATTTCCATAAAGCATCCTATTAACACTTTTCCTATTTTCCTTCCAAAACCCTGAATAATACCTACAAATGGCTTTCAGCATTTAGATGAGTAGATGAGAGCTGCCAGCAGGGTTATTGCAGCTCAGCTACAATCTCTTTCAGCCATTGCAACACCAGCAGGTCAAATTGTTTCAGAACCCAGCTTGGTTAGTGCTGAGACAGGAGTGTGTTTAAACGGGTTTTTCAACACAGCTTGGAAAAATCATGGGCTCTAGTGAGGTGGCCTCCCTAGGTGAGAGGTCTACTGAGATTTACAGCTGAGGTGCTACTCCATGGGCCATGAGGTCAGAAGTGGGGGCTGTCTGATAAAGACCTCTGGTCATCTCATCATCTGCCCTGCTCCCTCCTGAGCCCCAGCTACTGGCCACCCTGAAACCATCTGGGGCAGTTCTCTGATTTCGGGGCCTGTTCCTTATGTTTGTATGCTCACAGGCTTTACCGCCTTGCTTGTTCCGTGGAACAGAGAACCCCGTGAGACATAAAGAATTATTTGCATTCTGTTAGCACTTTGCTACACTAGGAAAGTTTAGGGAGAAGGCATTGGGATGCATTTTCAGCAGGTGAAAACTGGCAAGGCTTAGATGAAGAGAAAGGTGTTTTGCTCTGCAGCAGCTGAGAATTTGCTGCTGTATGTCCAATAGGGTATTGAATTAAATATAATCTCAGAGCAAAAATGAGGGCAAGTTTTTAAGAAGAGCTATCATTTTGCCTCTCTCTGTTACTAGTGATATATGTGGGAAAAACAGAAGAACTTTTAGGGCACACTCAGAGAAGTGTTTTTGTGCTTGAAAACTTACCTATTGTCACCTACAGTGAGTCCAATCAAAGATGTTACCTCTCCTCTTGAGAATTCACTTGCTTTTTATATGCTAAAGCAAGTAAAGCAGTGTTTGCTTTAGAAAAATTACATCAAGCACCAAAGATGAATTATCGCTTATGCATCTCCCTCTTCCACTTTGGATGTGGGAACAAACTCATGGGCAATATTATACCTAAATTAAAAGAAATGTAAATTGACAAGTGCAAATCAGGACTGTATAATTTAATGTTCGTTGGAGACTATGCTTTTCGCATGAATTTGTATGAAAACAGGTTTGGGAGCCTCAGCTGAGATTTATAATCAAGAATGAATTGCAAGTGATACTTACCAGTTAGACAGAAATCATATTCATGGTTATCTAGCAAAGGCTGTTCAGCTTAGTTAAAGTATGTAGAGTAAATTACTGGCTGCACAGTGCACAAAAATAGTCAGCATTTGGACACATAATCAATGTTTCTACTGCTGTTGCTAATTTGATCTGATCCTGTGAGATGCTGGGCACGTGCAGTCAATGATAATCGAGTGCACAGCAGACAGAATTATACCATAGCAATAGGCTGAGGACTGTATGTTGGTTTTGTCTCAGTGTTATTGAAAACAGCTTTCACCTATTTTGACAACTTCTTGGAGGCATCAAGTGGTGCTGAATGGTAGCAATGAGTCAACGTTCTTCTGCCTCCAACAACAATAACTGCACAAACCTGGATAAAATGAAAAAGTACCAGCTACAGGTGTGTTGCTCTTCCATGTGGGCAGAGATGAAGCTGCAACTCATAGTACAACAGCAATCAAAGGAGATTTCAGGACCTTGGGATGGTTGGTAAGGGAATCTGGAGCACAGGTTATTTTTTCCTCCCTCCTTCCAGTCACAGGCAGCAACATAGGGAGGAACAGAAGGGTCATCTCTTAATGCATGGCTCTGTGACTGGTGCCACCACCACAATTTCAGGTTTTTTGATAATGGGACAACTTACATGGCACCTGGCTTGCTGGCATCAGATGAGATTAACCTTTCTCAAAGGGGAAAGAGAGTCTTTGCTCTTGGGCTTATTGACAGGTCTTTAAACTAGACTCCAAGGGGGAGGGGGATAGTATCAGTCTCACCCACAACAAGCTGTGGGATGATACACCAAGGTTAGAGGGATGGGGTGCTAGCAAGGCCCCTCAGCCTGCTGCACCAGAGAAAGACCTCAGAGGAACTAAAGGAGGTTCCTCTAAGAGGGTGACATGGCCAACAGCCCAGCTGAAGAGCCTCTACACCAATGCATGCAGCATGGGCAACAAACAGGAGGAGCTGGAAACCACCATGCTGCTAGAAAGCTATGGCGTGGTTGCCATTACTGAAACTTGGTGTGATGAATCCCATGACCGGAGTGTGCCTATCGACGCCTACAAGGCTCTTCAGAAGGGACAGGCAAGGAAGGAAGGCTGAAGGTGTTGCCCTCTACATCAAGAAATGGATAGAGTGTGAAGAGCTGTATCTGAAGAATAGCCACAAGCAGGTCAAAAGCTTATGGGTAGGAATCAGAGACCAAGACAACAAAGAGAACCGTGTATTTGGTGTCTACTACTAGCCGCCCAATCAAGGGGATTCTATTTGTGAAACCTTCTCACTCCAGCCACACGAGGCATCGCACTCGCAGGCTCTCGTCCTGCTGGGGGACTTCAACCACCCCAACATCTGCTGGAAAAGTAGCACGGTGAGCTGTAGGCAATCCAGGAGACTGATGGACTGGATGGAGGATAACTTCCTATGCCAGGTAATAGACAGCCCTACCAGAGGGGGTGTAATATTGGACCTGTTGGTCACCAATGCACCATGTAAAGATTGGAGGCAGCCTGGGCTGCAGTGATCATGCACTGGTGGAGTTTGCAGTCCTGAGGGATATACAACATCTTTATCTCTAAATTAGGGAGATATGGATTTGATGGGTGGACTCCTGGGTGGATGAGGAACTGGTTGGATGGTCACAGAGGGTAGTGGTCAATGGCTCAATGTCCAAGGGGAGACTGGTGACAAGCGGTGTCCCTCAGGGGTCCACACTGGGACCAGTACTCTTTAATATCTTCATCAATGACATAGACAGTGGGATTGAGTGCACCCTCAGCATGTTTGCAGATGACACCAAGGTAAATTATGCAGTTGACACGCCTGAGGGACGGGATGCCACCCAGAGGGACCTGGACAAGCTCAAGGAATGGGATCGTGTGCAGGGTCCTGCACCTGGGTCAGGGCAACCCCCAGTATCAGTACAGGCTGGAGGATGAAGGGATCGAGAGCAGCCCTGCCAAGAAGGACTTGGGTGTACTGGTGGATGAAAAGCTGGACATCAGCTGGCAATGTGTGCTCACAGCCCATCTCCTGGACTGCATCCAAAGCAGCGTGGCCAGCAGGTCGAGGGAGATGATTCTGCTCCTCTACTCTGCTCTGGTGAGACTCCACTTGGAGTCTTGCATCCAGCTCTGGGGTCCTCAGCACAGGAAAGACATGGACCTGTTGGAGCAGGTCCAGAGGAGGGCCACAAAAATTATCAGAGGGATGGAACACCTCTCCTGTGAGGACAGGCTGAGAGAGTTGGGGTTGTTGAGCCTGGAGAAGAGAAGGCTCTGGGGAGACCTTATTGCAGCCTGCCAGTACTTCAAAAGAGTTTACAAGAAAGATGGGGACAGACTTTTTAGCAGGGCCTGAAGCGATAGGACAAGGGATAAGGGTTTTAAACTAAAGAAGAGTAGGTTTAGACCAGATGTAAGAAAGAAATTTTTCCCACTGAGGGTGATGAAACCCTGACCCAGGTTGCCCAGAGAGGTGGTAGATGCCCCATCCCTGGCAACATTCCAGGTCAGGTTGGACAGGGCTCTGAGCAACCTGGTCTGGTTGAAGGTGTCCCTGTTCATTGAAGGGGAGTTGGACTAGATGACCTTAAAAGGTCCCTTCCAACCCAAAGACTCTGTGATTCTATGATTGAAAGTGATATTTTTAAAGTAAAAGACAAAATTAAAATCCTTTTGGATGCCATATTTTTCTCAGCAACATTGAAACTTTCTAATAGAAGACTTAAAGACCCACCTGTTTCTCTTGCCTTTTTGTCTTTTAATTTGTCTTTGAAATTATCACTTAGGTCTGGAGATCTGTATCTTACAGCCCAAGGATGAAACTGCAGCCTTCACCTGCATATAAGGTACTCCTACCTGATACCTGAACTGAGGATCTCTTTTTTGCAGTTGTTTTATTTTTTTACATAGTTCAATTTATTTTGTTGTGAAGGCAGTGGACAAAAATTTAATCTTAGAAGACAGCTGATTTTCAAGATGATTTCTTTTACCCAGTGGGCTCTCAGCAATATCATGACATTTTCTTTTATCTTTTAGAAGGCTATCTGTGGTAAATAGTTATTGCTTTCAAAAATGGTCATGCATTTTCAAGTAAATAACCTTCTCTAGTGAGTTGGCCCCAACCAGCAGCCAAACACCTGCACAGCCACTCGCTTGCTCCCCTTTGTATTGCCGCTTAGCCTGAGGTGACGTGTGGTGCAGGATGCTAAGGTCAGGACATCATGGTTTCTTTCTGCTGCTCCTCATAAGGAGCTCCTAATAATCTAATAAGATTCCTTAATCTTTTCTTTCTCTGTTCCTTTCTTCTTACTCTTTTGCCCTGCCCTGGTGTGGGTTGTCCCTGGGCTGAAGTCCCTTTGAGGGTGTCAGTAGGGTCTGCCATGGAGCACCTCCTACTGCTCTTGTCTTGGAGGTCCTTTTTCTTGACATTTACTGCCCTTCCTTACACGCATTTTCCCTGAGGTGCCACCATCCTGGCTGCCGGGCTCAGCCGTGCCCTGCGATGGGTCGGTTGGAGATGGTTGGAACTGGCGGTGTCTGGCACAGGGCAGCCCGGCCTCTCCTCACAGAGGCTGTCCTGAGGTCTCCCTTGCCAGCGCCTTGCTGTTTATACACAGTGCATCTCCCTAGCTTACTGTTTTTTAGATCCTGATTATTGATTTCCAAGGTCTCTGGTACAGAAATATTTATTTATACAGCAATGTGTACCAAACTTGTCACCCCAGTAGGAGACATTCATTTAGTCATAACTTGTACCCTGTTATTTAGACCCTGTTTAAGACTTTTCAACCTACCTTCCCATTGAGAGATCAAAAGCTGTTGTTACCTTTCTTAATGCTTCTGGAGTATAAACGGCTTGAAAAATGGCAAGAAGTGGAGGTCAAAAGGACTGGAGTTCAGCTCTCACTTTGCCTCGCTCAGTAGAGGGACATCTGCTCCCAGCTCTTCTCCAAGCCCCTGGTAAGACTCTGCAGTTAGCCAGGCAGTGAAGACCAGGGTTGAAGCAGGGCAGATCTGCTGTCCTTCAGCACAGTTAATAAGTAGCAGAGTTTGGTTTATATACTGTGTTTTCAGCAGCTGGAGGAATATATTTGAAAGGACTATGGCTATAAACAAATATTAAGACCAACATTTCCAAAGGGAGCAGTGCTTATTAAACGAAAACTCTTTTTTTAGCAGTCTTGTTCTGTAGCAGAAGGTGCAGGTTTTGTGCCTGGATTTGTAAATGCTGGAGTACAGGTTTATCTGCGCTAAATTCTGCAAGGCTTTCCCAGAGAAGTTAGAGCCAGAGAAGGGTCCCAACCAAGACTCCCTGATTCAGATATCTTCACACTAAGGAGTTTTAAATCCAGGTGTCTACCAGATCTGTAACAGCAATAAATCTAAAAACTTGTAATAGCATTTGATTCTTTCAAAACCAAAGTTTAGTTAGGACTGAACCAGAAGATAATAGACATTACTAGAACTTATATAAAGGTGGGAAGCAAAGGAAAAAAGTACGTGAACTGCAAACTTTTCTGCAGGATTGCTATGACAGGCTTAAGCTGGTGCTAAGAATACAAGAATGTAAAGCCAGCTCAGGGATCCTGTTACTACCTGAAATTCAAATTAACTTAATGCAATAGTAAACATTTCTTCAGAAAATTAACTGGTCAGATGAAAAGATTTTAAAAACGTCCTTCAGTGCTCAGGTTACTGCAGTAGAAGTTTCTTTCCCAGATAAGTTTGGTTTGGTTCACAGTAAATATGAACCTTAATTAGCACCCTAAAGCATTGTTGCTTAGATTTGTTTTACTTTGTACTTGAACCTTTTAATGAAACTGGGAAAGAGGGAGCAGGAGCAGGGATCTCCAACCAAGGAATCTGAAGGTCATTCTCACAGAAAATCTGCATAATTTTGCGTCACCTACAGCATCTGAGTATCTTCCAGAACTTGTAGTTGTTTTTTTTATTTTAACTAATTTCCCACATTGTATGAGATTAAATGCCTTTGTGTTCTTTCAGGTCGTCTTTTATATCCTTCTAGTTTAGTGTGAGTGTGCAGTACATCTAAGTCCTTTAGACGTGAAACATCAGTTAAGAGATCATTTCCTGTCCAAAGTAGAAGTCACGTCTCTGTCCCTGGCAACCGTTTTCTGCCAAGTTGAAAATGCCACGTCACATCACAGCAAAAGTGACAATAGTGAGCCTGGTTTTGGACACATAGGTAATTTTTTGATCAGGTAACATAAGCCTATCTCTTTAAATGCTTTGTCTATTAGGACCTGAATTTAAACTGGACTTTGATTCCTGCTATGGAGCTGTTGTGGAGAGAAGATCCCTGGGAAATTGTATCAATACTGACCTGAGCTTTCCAGGTGACCTGGTTCATTTCTTCTTTAAATCCTTCAAAATCTGTTTCTTCAGTAAGCTAACAAAACCTGTCTCTGGAGGTATTTTGGATATATGCTACTAGAATTTAATCCAGACTAATATATGCACATTAATGGTGGATACTCTTTATTTGAAGGTTTGCATACTGCTTTCTAATGACTTCAGGTTGATATCTGAAAACAAAGCATACTGGGAGGGTTTTGTTTCCCAATTGCCATGTAACGGATGGCAGGTGAGCTTTCAAGGTAGCATATATTACTTGGGAAGAAACCCTATATTTAAAGATAATGGCTCAATAAGGAAAAAAGATATTTCTGATGTTCCCTTTCTGTAAAAGCTGGTGTATCACTTTATCTCATAAATGTTAGTTATAAACTGTCTGTGCACCATACACTACAGAAACAATCCTCAGCATCGCCATGCTCCAGACTATTCATTCTTCCTGTATTCCATAGTGAACATCATATTTTTAGGAAGGCTCAGAAAAGCAGTGATTTTCTTTTTCTGCTTGTCCTGTAATATATTTGTGTAACTAACTGCTCCTGACTTTTTTTGCAAATGTGGCTGGAATGACGATCCTCCTCTTCTTTCACCTACCCTATCAAAAGATAACTACCCAAAACCACACGAACTCACCAAGCACCCTTGATTCTCAACTCAGTCATTCAAAACACAGCTGAATGCAGTTTGTCTAGCAAGGTCACCAAATTTATTTGGTACCTTAATCACAGCTTTTATGACGGCCCTTGAAACCTACAGGCCTCTTCTTATACCCTTTCAAAAGAAAAGAGCTGCCAGCTGAGAAGGTTTTCATCCACATGAATATATCTGCACCTAAGAGAGCACTCCCCTTATTTTTTCTTGTGCAACAGGCCAACATGTGCTACAGCTTCTGAGAAGCCAGTATCACCTGAAGCTTCATTAGCCAGATGCATCTGCAATCTCAGAGTCAACTTCACACTTGTGAAAATGGGTAAAGGTTTGTTTAAATCATTAGAGAAACACCTAATTACACCATTTGATTATCTGATTCTGAGGATCTGGCAGAATTGGCATCTCACTTCTCTTAAATACTTGTTGTATCACTTAGCCACATATCTAGCCTTTCTTCTCTTTAATAGTTAACCTTTTCCTCTAAAGACAAATGCTGGTTATTTATTTCAGCAATTTTATTTTATTTGTGTTTTTTGTTTTTGTTTTTGTTTTTTCCTGGTATTAGTTCCAGCAAAAATGCAAGAAAGACATTTATAAGTGGGTCCTTAAAAAACTGGAACTGCATCAGCTAAATTAAGTGCATGAAGTCCATAAATGACCTTTAAATGATGTCTCATAGCAAGAAACAACTATAGTCCATGATAAATCCAAGTTTTGCTCATTCATTGTTTTAGAAATAATAAATGGAGTAAAAATGAGAGAGAACAAAAGGTTTAACAGCATTTCTCCTGATGGTTGAAACAAAACCTCACAGAACCTAGAGAAATAACATACCTAGCGCTGAAAAGGGAAATAGGAGACTATCCAAACGCAGACATTTTTCAATAAACTGTAGCATTACTATTCATCACCTGAAAGGAATAATCCAGTACTTGCTCTTTTGGCATGTACTTTTCTTGGCGTGCTGTGTATGTCAGTGTCAGGAGTTTTCATAGAGGTATGTATGTGCAAAACCTGCACTGCAGGATGTTCTTCCTTCTGGAGCAGACCATTAATATCCTTAATGTAGGTGAACGAACTGGTTATGGAGGAAGTTCTAACACAGTCATCAGAACTTGTTGAGGAAGATGCTGTTCCTTTGTAAGTGTGAGTGCTGTAGTCAACTCTTTGATCAGGGGGATAAATAGACTTGATTTTCTTTAACTTACTTACAGCCGAAAGACAACAAATTTTTTTTTTTTTAAATCCCTCTGATGCTTTTTTCACTGCAGTAGCTGAACATGGTAGAAATAATAATCAATTAATCTTATTAAAAATTCTGTGAAGTGGGCCATCAGAATGCTTAGCTTTGAGCAAGAGAGCAAAAACGTTGAAAACTTAAGTGTCATGCTCAAAATCACAAACACTGTAGCAAAATCTGAAATCAAGACCTCATCTTGGTTAATTGACTGCACTGGGACCCCACTACCCTCTCTTAGAAGAAATAGAAAAGGTTTGTGAACTTGCTGGATATTCAGAATGAGTTGTTGCCCCAAGTTCACATAAAAAAAAAGTCCAGGTTTGAGCGTTCTGCCTTGCAATATGAAGAAAGAATGAACTGGGATCCATATGAACAGAAATTATTTCAGTGTAGGTCCGCCTATTGTTCTGCTGGACTATAAATGGCAATTACTTTTCTGTGGTCAGTGTTTCAGTGCCCTACTGACAACTAAAAGCGTACACAAGTAGTGAAGATTATTGCAAGTACAAATGAGCAACTGCAGAGAGATTATTCATTACACCCTGCCACAGCTCAATCACAGAATTAATTCATTTCATATGCTGAACAAAGGTTTTGAGTTTTGTTCCAAAGAATCACGCTAGTGACTACTGACATGGGGAATAACTGCTGCTTCTGCGGGAATGAATAGTGCTTGAACAAAAAGCTAAGTTCAAACTGATTTTTTTTGCCATTTTTCATCCAGTTCATTAGCAAGGTAGCTAGGCAAGGGAATCCCATACGCCTGGGACTGTGCCACAGTCACTTTGCTTGTGACTATCAAAACTTGAAAGAGAAAGAGACAATGGCTTTTGTTGAGTATTATGTGCAGTGCTACTTATCCTAGAGAGCTTCTCTGCTAATGACATCCTGGGTTACGATCTTCATCAAGACATATTGTAAGTTATTACCATAATGTCCATGGGCTTTGAAATAATCAAAGGACTTGTAATGGAAATGTATTGATATCAAAGCTTCTTTCAAGCCTAATTTCCACAAGAATCAGGTATAGCTGGCTGTATGTTATAAAAACAGCCGAAGAATATTATATTGTTGCCAAAAGTGGCAAAGAGCTTTACAGATTTTTTGAATCAAATCTTTTCCTTACACTCACACATGATCAAATTATCCTGTAAAATTAATTTTAAAATATTATCACAAGAATAATTCCTATTGGACAAAGAACATACCAGAGTGAGAGAAATGAATACTGGGAAAATAACTGGGGAAGAATCAGACTAGAAAACTTTTGCAGCATTGTCTGTGGGTATCCAGTGAAATCCCCTGGCAGGCACGGAGACATTATTATACTTACAAATTCTCTTTCTTGGACTTCTTGAATCTGCTTTAGGTCAAAGGTTAACTGTGCTGAGGACAAACTTCGATACATTTCCTGGGAAAAGAACTCAAAGGTGGAGAGAAAATCTCCTTATATTTGTAGATGGTTGGAAGGAGCTGTCTCTTGGCAACCTCCTGTGTGACTGGCCTTTAGAGATCACCTTGTTTCTGTGACAGGGAGCTCTGGATTATTTGTCAGGATGCTGTACAGGTGACATATAGAGTAACTCACCTTGGAAAGAGCTTTGGATGCAGTCTCCCTGTTGTGGTCCACAGAGGAAAATGGTCCCATGCTTGAAGAACAAAGGTTGGTTTGGCTATGTAGGAAGAGAGGTCATTCTGTGGCCTCCCACAACAAAGGGTTCATCATGCCCTGAAATGACGTTAGAAAATGTGGTGTTTTGGAAAATGGATGAGCTCATTTTATAAAATTCAAGGTAGAGCTCTGGTGAGAGGAGATAAAAATGGAGAAATTGTAGCTCAGTGACAAGCGTTCTCCTGACGGAACCAGGATTTCACCTGGTACATCCAGACCTGTTTCATCCAACAGGGCCATGGAAGGCATTATCTCATGCCAGCAAGAGAAATTGCCTTCTAAAGTGTATCTACCTCCCCTTTGTGTAGTGGCCTGTGAGATATTCTATGTCTCAGACTGCATCACGCTGAAGACTGCAACTTAAAAAGCCTCTGCTGGATTACTGTAAATATATGCAATGTGCAAATTGCGAAAGGAATGTAATAGAAACAAAATAGATACAACTTTTAAATTAAATGGAAACATCCGGGCAAAAAAAGGAAAAGATTTCAGCAGAAACCTACAGGAATAAACAAATATATCAGAAGGGCACTTACTGCTTTTTGTTATAAATGTGTGTTCTGGAGTAAAGCTATGAGCTAGTGATGTTTTTAATTTTTTCTAGGGCATTTGAAAATTTTGTGTGATGTTACCTATGAAAAGCAACACCCTTTTTTTTTTTCCCCATATTTCGTACAGACTAGACAGAAGAGACACAGTGATGTCTTGTGGAGATGCTACCTAATGCTTATCCCAACTAGATTCAAAACAAACCATCCAATCTTAAAGGAAGACATTGTTCATCATTGGAAATTTTAAGTGGCCACATGTGTACCCATTTGATGGCAGAAGATAAATGTGCCCTGTGCTTCTCTATGATGCATGGCGAAGAACAATCCTTAGTGTCATAGCAAGCAAACTTTTCTGCTATGGTGATCTGGCATTTTAATAGCAGTTGGAGGAGTAACTGGCTCAAGACTCATGCTAGGGAATGTAAACAGGCAACTACCCATCATGATAGGTTATTTTTTTCCCCATTTTATAAACCTCTGCAGACTAAAGTCCTGAAAGTGCTGTTGGTCAAACGGGCAGACAAGGGAGCTGATGGCTTTCAGCCATGGTAGCTAGTGAGATCCAAATGAGCAGATGGTGATGGTATGGTGATGGTTTCCAGGTCTGTGAAGGAAAACTCCTGATTTGGAAGTTCTCCTTGATTAACACCACATGTCTATCTATACTGAACTTTCTCTTCTATTTATCTTAAATTTCCTATGAAAGACAGTTCTATGTGAAGGGATAAAGAAGCTACGTGCTTAAAAAGAAAATCAAACTGCAGTGCTTAGAAGTATGTTTATTCAACTGTGAAGTCCACTGTTGAAATAGGGATTGACAGACGTTAGCTATATTTTATCACTACTCTCATGAATGCCAGGCCTGGAAATGCTCAGAAGCAGCGGATGCCAACAGTAATCTGAGCCATCAGCCCTCAGATGAACATGCCCTGAGATTTATTCTTGCTTTTTTTTCATTATACTTATTCCAGCCTTCCCACAGCAGATTGTAATGAAAAATATTCCAAATTTCAGTGACAATTCCAATTAACTGACTGAGATGGAACAAAGTGCACCAAGAACCTGATTCAAGGAAGAAGGGACCTGAACTAAGATTTAGGAGAGATGCAGGTGCTTACCTCCGACACTACAATCCCAAGACCTTCTCTCAGCTGCAACCTAATGGTGGATGTGCTTAAAATGTGTTGGCACCCTAGCCTTTTACTTTCTGGACAGCCAAAGTTTGACTTCTGCTCTGTACAGAACAACCTTCTTTGTGGTAACGGCATTCACGTAGCAACGATCCCATGCCTAAACCTAAGGGGATGCGAAACATGAGCAGCCTTCCTGACTGCCACGCTAGAAGGTGTTAATGCAGTAAGTGGTAGAAGAACGGCACACCTGGTCCACGATGCTCTCGTGCACAACATGCAGCAGCAGTGGCCTTTGTCCTCATGCTGTCCCCGTGCCCCTTTAACGCAGCAGGCTGGTGAATGCATGGCTCAGTCTGCTTGCGGGATATTCTGTCTGATGAGTGTGGGAACTGAGAGGCAAACCGCTTTCAGGGCAGGAGGAAGCTTACCCTCTCTTACGGTGACTATGTCACTTCGCCTAAAAATAATTTGAGACTCATTTTAGTGTGGGGGTTGTAACATGCTCTTTGATTTCACCAGATGAGGATTAGCTAAACAGCCTGTTAGCTCACATATGCCTCATGGCTTGTACAGTGCAGCTCATATAAGGAAAATATACAGGAGTCGTTCTTGAACGTCAGTCAGTTTTATGTATCTTACTGACCTATCTCTGGCATCTTAACATGAACACACACACACGCTCATTTGATTAATAATCTTGAAAAATCTTGAGAAAAGCCAAAAGGCTTAAAGATTCACCACAGGTCAATGCTATGTTCAGCTGCATAGTCTGTTTATATTCTCATCCCACAGTGTTCTGCCTCTGAAAGGGGAGCAGACACAAAACCATCTGACTGATTAATGGGATGCAGTTACACACAATATTGTTATAACTATGTACAGTGAACTATTCAGAACTGCATAATATCCAAGCATTTTTTGTCAAACGAATTTACAAATAACTTCTGCTAAAACTGTTTATTTTATAACCTTTCTGTGAAAGATTTGCAGACAACACGTGCGGGTGAAATTCACTAATATAGTGATTTATTGCAATTACTTAACTTGCTTTCAAATATATTTGTGAGCACATATGTGTGGAGAGCACATGGGATTTTATGAAGGAATGGAGAAACAATTCATGGTTTATTTGTTTCTATACAAAGAAAATCCCTGTACAAGTTTTGGAGGTAGAGAAAAAAAGAACAGAGATTTTATGTTCTCCAGAAGCATCTTGAGGTATCAATCCTGATTTACTGCACCCCATAAGGACTTACAGGGTGGGTTAGAGATATTTTTTTCCCACTGGAGAAAGCTGAATGGGATTTCCGTGGAGTACTGCTTCAGCAGTATGCAGGAGAGTGATGTTCACCGCAGCTGGGTGAGAGGTGCTCCTTCTGCCTGAGAGGTAAGGCTACATGCTTCTCCACCACTCTGGGCATCCTTCTGCCCTGGAGTGCTAGCTTTGATTCAGAAATTATGAAAATCTGTTTCATAGCAATGCAGAGAATGATTTGCAGAGCCATTTATAACAGCCAAAATAATTCAGTTGTGACCTCTTCACGTTCCCATAAAACTGTTTTTCCCTCGGCATCAGGAGATGAATCAGCAGTAGTGATAACAAGAGTTAAAGACTGGAAAAAACAAGTGTCCCAAGTACTTTGGCAGTGAAAAATTAAGCTTCAAAGTGATTTCTTCATGGAACATTTTTTCTCTCTCCAGGACACCAAATTGACTATTAAAGAAAGACAAAAAAGAATGAGAGAGAGAAAAAAGGAATTGGATGATATTTCTCAGTGTCTGCCAATGAGTGTCTGCTCATCTAACATGCTTTTGGAAAAGTTGCGTAACACAACCTGCCAAGAGAGCTCTGTTTGAACAGAGGTTAGTAATCCTTTCTATTTGGTTGTATGTTTGTGGTTTTGCAGAACTGACCCACAGTGCTTCATTTTCAACTGGTGCAACAGGCTGTATTGTTTGTTAAGCCTATAAGGATGAGGGAATTGTCCTCTGAATGCAACTTAACAGGCCACATGCCTGCCCAGAAACTACCATCAGATTACTATCAAGCCTATCATTCTTCACTGTAGAACAATTTGAGTGACGGGAAACCTTGAATGTCCTCTTCCTTGAAGGATAGTCCTTGCCTTTAGTAATCAAACATACAGGTAGGATGTCAGGGAACTTGCAATATGTTTGAAATAATTTAAACAGGGACTGTTGCAAAGATTTTTTTTTTTTATTTGCAATGTTTTCAATGTAATTTCTTCAAATTTTTTAAGCTACTCTGAATGATAAATTAAAAAAGGTGTTGCAAAAAGTTTTTCCCTGCAGTTATGTCTGGGAACACATATCTGCTAAGCATCCAAGGCTGACACCCACCCTGAAAACTGCTGCCTGAGCCTGGAGCAGGCAACCTGAATAACTGTTTGGCAATGGGATGGGACATCATGTCCTTCCTGAGGTTTGGGGCCTATCTGCCATCCACAGGTACAACCTTGACAGCTGCATTCATATAATGGACCCAGCAGAGCCTCCTTGCACAGACTTAGGTTGTGCATGGTCATACCACACCTCTGACAAAATACTTTGCGCGTCAGCTCAGGGCTTTTGTTGGCTGGGCTATGTGTGTTTGATACTGGAGGACAGGGCATCTATCCTCTCAGATCCCTTTGGTGCAGAACCTCCCTGCCGTGGTGCTCTGTGTAGCTGGGACAAAGGAGGCCCTGTTGATGCCTAGCTGCAGAAATGTAGCTGCCCAGGGGACTTTTTTGGGATAAACAGAGGCAAGAAGGGGCTTTGGTCATGCTTGAAGGTAGGTAGCAGCTGAGCTGTGGTGTTGAGACTCTTAGGTAGCCAAATCTCTTTGTGGATTACACCCTTGTGATTTTAAGGACACTCCAGAACATATCCTTGCCTGTGTTGCTCATAGCTGGCTGCTCAATAGATAGCTTGTGTGCTTGGGGTGATAGAAAAGCGTGATGATGCACTGGTGAGGCAAGCTGTGTGCTGCTATCTTTCCAGTTTATGCCAGAATGCACACCCAGAGGTGAGCAGCATCTACCTGGGGGTGTCATGCTTGTTTTGGAATTGACTGTCTCTGAGGGTGCAAAATTGCCTATTTTATATTGCAGAAAATGTTTGTTGCTCTGACACTAAAATGATGTTTATTGTGGTAACGAGTCTAAAAGAAGAAATGTGTTTCATAAGGCGTTTCCCAGGAACTTTGCCCTCAATATTTGCTACTTGAAACTAGTAAATGGGGAAAAAACCCATAAGACCATTGCTATCTTGTTTTATTCTTCTGTTTGGCACTGTTCTGTGCATGCTGTTTGAGAATCTGACTCTACACAGAAGAAAAATTTTTGCCTTGATGCACTTCTCCTGATAGTCATGAAGTTGCCTATCAAATTAGCTGGGATTTGGATGAAACCCAGTGAGTGGACTATAACATTCCAGCTTTCTTTAACCTAGAGCTGTGAGAAACATTTACTGCAAAACCTGAAACTTTTCAAGTGAGCTTAGTCTGAATATCAGATGCAGGGAGGGATTTACTGTTAGGTGGAAATCATGTAAAACTCTACTTTTGACACAGTTTTGACCTGAAACCTGACAATGCTCAGCTATTTTGACTGAAGTTACTCTGAGGCTACAAATCCAAAAGGTAAAGAAAACCTCAGAAACTGCAAAGGTGGCATGAAGAGCTTAAACTTAACACAAACCTGCTTCAGCTTTCATGATGGATTGGGCTAGGTCCTGCTTAGCCTCTCTGTTTCCAGATAAACAACAGGCATATTATTAAAGCATTACAATCTATTGCAAGTATGAACACAGACTGTAGTATGATGTCAAGCCTGAAAATAATCAAGTCGGTTTTGTATTCTCAAAAAAAAGCATGGACTATGGGGATAAGACTATTACTGGTGATTTTCCCAAAGATTTGATCAAAGGCTTTGTTTAGAGTCCAAGCTGAGATGATAGAGCTCTTCTGTATACCTAACCTGAGTTGTTCATTAGTGTTGCCTTATCACTGCCAAGCCATCTCAAACTTTGTGATGATGAACAGTAAGTTGGAAATAATCTTGTGCAGTGTATTTGTGTTGTCCCCTGTTTTAAAAATAAATTATTTTTTCTCATCTCATATTGCATTAGGAATGACTACAAAAGATGAACACTCAGCAGCAAGTAGAAATAACAGCGGGATTGGCTTAGTTATGTTGCCCAGACAGAATTTAGTGGAAAACCACTATCAGCTGGAGAAGCGACTGTGTTGCATTTGCAGATGAGACTATTCTTGGAAGAAAAGAGCTTTTCTCTATAAAAGTGTTACTGCAAAGGATCAGACAAATATTTCCAGCTCTCTGAATAGTTCAAGTTTTAAGAGCTGCAGTTCTAACAGGCTCCAGGAAAGGAGTCATTATAGAATGGTTTGGGTTGGAAGGGACCTTTAAAGGTCATCTAGTTCCAACCCCCCTACCCTGGGCAGGGACACTCTCCACTAGATCAGGTTGCCCAAAGCCCCATCCAACCTGGTCTTGAACACTTCCAGGGATGGGGCACCCATAACCTCTCTGGGCAACCTGTGCCAGTGTTGCTATAAGGTCTCCCCAGAGTTTTCTCTTCTCCAGGCTCAACAACCCCAACTCTCTCAGCCTGTCCTCATAGGAGAGGTGTTCTGTCCCTCTGATCATTTTTGTGGCCTCCTCTGGACCTGCTCCAACAGGTCCATGTCTTTTCTGTGCTGAGGGATCCAGAACTGGATGCAGGACTCCAGGTGGGGTCTCACCAGAGCAGAGTAGAGGGGCAGAATCACCTCCCCTGACCTGCTGGCCACGCTGCTTTTTTTGCTGCAGTCCAGGAGACAGCTTCCCTTCTGGGTTGTGAGCAAACATTGCCAGCTCATGTCCAGCTTTTCATCCACCAGTACACCCAAGTCCTTCTTGGCAGGGCTGTTCTCAATCCCTGCATCCCCCAGCCTGTACTGATACCAGGGTTTGCCCTGATCCAGGTGGAGGACCCTGCTCTTGGCCTTGTTGGACCTCATTAAGTTCATATAGGTCCATTCCTTGAGCTTGTCCAGGTCCCTCTGGATGGCATCCTGTCCCTCAGGCATGTCAACCACACCACTCAGCTTGGTGTCATCTGCAAACTTGCTGAGGGGGCACTTGATCCGACTGTCTAGGTCCCTGATGAAGATATTAAAGAGTACTGGTCCCAGTACGGACCCCTGAGGGACACTGCTTGTCACTGGTCTCCAGCTGGACATCGAGCTGTTGATTGCAACTCTTTGAGCGAGACCATCCAGCCAATTCTGTATCCACCGAGTCGTCCACCCATCAAATCCACGTCTCTCCAATTTAGAGACAAGTATGTCATGTATGACAGTGTCAAACGTCACAAGTCCAGGTATATGACATCAGTCGCTCTTTCCACCAACACTGTAACCCTGTCGTAGAAGGCCACGATTTGCCCTTTGTGAATCCATGTTGGCTGTCATCAATCACCTCTTTATTTTCCATGTGCCTCAGCACAGTTTCCAGGAGGATCTGCCCCATGATCTTGCCATGAGTCAGTCATGCACATGTATGTGAATTCTCTCACATTCTCTCACAATTAAAGCAAAGAAACATTTTGAGTTGCTGAATCCTAACTTTTTTGACAGCATGGAATTTTCTGTCTGGAGAGAAAGAACATCTTATTCTCTCCCTCACTGCTTCTTGCTGTTTATATTGCCTCCCTAATTGGAAATTGCAGCATAGATGTGCAAAGAAGGATATTCTTTGAGCATACCTCAAGGGTGAGCTGTCTAACCAAGGAAAGTATTTAATCCGGTCTGTTCTGAGAAGAGCCTGGCTCAACAGAACGCCTATATCATTGCTGAGCAGAGCAAATGATGGCAAGGAGAAAAGACTCTGAAAACTGAAACTGCAGTACATTAATATTCATATTTTCTGTGTGTGGCTTTCTGTAGTCTGCTACAGAATTGCTTGCCTATAAGCTGGATAGCTGAATAGAATTTCCAGCATTCTGCTTCAGATTAAATCATACTTGAATCTATAAAGAAAGAAGACATAATTTTCCAGACTACATCTATTGTTTGCTGCAGAGCAACAAAGAGCGAACAATTGAACAGTTTCCATCACACACCTTGCATTTTGTACTCACAGGTGCACAAATGGAATTAGCAGTTTTCAAAGACAACTCTGACAAGGAATCAGCTTAGCAGTGCTCTCTGCAGGGGGACCATGAAGTATGGCCTGTCTAAAGACCTGCCCACCTGGATGTAGGTGGCATCCAGGACATGTCATGAATGTCATGGTGCTTCCAGAAGAGTATGTCTAAACTAACAAATTGTTAAGCCTGTTTCACTGACAGGATTGCCACACCTGTACCAATGCCAAATTACTATTGCAAATGAGGCACAGCTGTCATAAGTATGATGGTCTCAATCCAGTAAATTTTAATGTTAGAAGTATCCCAGCTAAAGCCACTGGAGTTATTCAGGTGTTTAAAATCAACTATATGCATATTTTCTGTGAAGTATTTTGGAAAGGTGTAAGTATAACTGAACCAAGCTCCAGATGCCCTGTTTTCATTGCTGACATTGTTTGGAAGTTGAGAGTAATATTCGTCATCAAAGACAAACAAACGGAGGATGACTCAGTCTCATCCTCACTCACAGGGGAAAAATCCAAAGGGAATTGGATTTCCCTCTTTAGAGAAATCCACGCATGGGGAAAGGAATGCACATTTGTCTGAAACAGTGAAATACAATCCTGTTATATTCAAAATTAGGTCTGAGGTTTTTAGGTCAAACACAGCTGATTTCTCTCTCACAGAGAAAAGCTGAAGGAAAGATTTGGTATTATGGTGAACTTTTGCTGCTTGGATTCACGTCTTCCTTCTCAAATCAATGAAAAGTACTTTTCAGATACCAGCAGCACATCAAACACAACTTTCTGCCACTTAAGCCAAGAGCAAAAGATAGGTCCCTTGAAAAGTCCACAGTGAATTCAGAGCAGATAATATAACTTTTTTATTGGCCGCTCCCCCCGCCCCAAACCACTGTGGTAATACTGACAGTTTATTTTCTTTATGTGCTTGGTGTCTTAGTTCTCATTACAGATAGAGAAATATATGGAGAAACAATACACTGAGTGAAATGATTAAAGAAAATTGGAAGATCTCATCAGATGCATCAGATTCTCTCCTGGGTAAATGCAAGTTGAAAGGTTCAAGTACTGAGTTCATCAGAGTGTTTCAGAAATATCGTTCATTATTTTTTATTAACTAAATATCTCACCTTCCCTGGTTAAAGCCCTGTTCATTTTGTTGAGTAAAGGCATGAACAAAGCTTGATGGATGGTGACAAATTAACCATAAAGTACCTCATAAGCAGCAAAGGGCCATTAATCTGGCATAGTTTGAGCTTCACTTTCAGCACAGTGAGTAGAAGTTAGTTGTAATTAATTTCAAAGTTCTTCTGATCATTGTGATATAACTATAAGAAGGTGCATAATTCTGAACTGTTCTTGTGATACAGAAACACCACCTTTTCTGAGATGTACCAGCAGTATATTTTTATATTTGTCTAATGGGATGCACTGAGCCCCTCCTCTGTTACTCAGGGTTTCCCTGCACAGAGAAAGTAGCACCATTGTTGGTTCTCAGCACAAGAATTGCCATGGGGTTTCACCAGGAGGGAAACATAGTGGGGTTCAGCTGGATCAAGGTACTGAATACTGAAGAAGTGTGTTTTGGAGTAAGGATGATCCCCATGAACTTCTGGCCAGGAGGGGGTAGGGAAGGAGAATAATACTCTCAAAGAAAACTTTTGAGTCACGTTTCTGAACTGCATAACTGCATATAACTTGTGGGAGGATAAGATTTAACTGCAGAAAACTTACTTGTGAAACAAGTCTGGACCAGAGGGGCTGGAGAGTTGAGCACAGTGCCCACTGCAGCCAGTAAACCCTCGTGGTGAGCTCCTATTTTCTGTATAAATGTTGATGCAGAGATATTGATCATAAATAGCACATAGAGAAAGGGTACTCAAAGAAAAGTTAAGCAATGCAATATTCAAACTCATTCTAAGCAAAACATGCTTCAGTTAAATAATGTATTTTAAGTATATTGGACTCTTATTCGTGATTTTCCTCGGGGCAGTATTAGTGCAACAACAAAACAGATGAGGCTGAGTGCTTGATTTAAAAAAGGCTGGGCCTCCAAGGCCTGATTTACTGTCCAGTGAGGCTCTGCAGGCTGGTCTTCCCAGGCGCATCAGTTCCCAGGTTGCCGAGGCCAGAGCCTTGGAGCGCAAAGCAGCCCAACTGCGGCTGAACATAAGGTCACAACCAGGAACATATGAGATGAATAAATCTTTATTGGGCAGGGCTGCAAAACATTAGGTAATGGGGCCAGTGACAAAAAAGAACTTTTTCTGAATCATACTCCAGAACGCTCACCAGAACAGGAGTCCAGGCCTCCAACAAGGGGAGGTATAAAATATAAATATAAAAACTCATGTTTTTATGCTGATAGGAAAAAAGGAAACAAAAACCAAGCAAGAGGTCTATTCCTCTTGTGTAAGTGAATGCACTGCACACATCTGCAGCATTTCAGTCTGCAAGAGCTCATAGTAGTTTCTGTAGTTCAGTCTGGATGGACAGTGCTAACACAATCCTGTTCAGTTTTTTTCCAGCTTCCATCACTGTATCTGTCTTTTGCTCTCTTCTCACCTACAAATAAAGAAATCAAGCTGAGAAAAAAACCCCAAACAAACAAAAAACCCCAACTAACCAAACCTTCTATTTCTAGAGAGATGTTTCAGCACTTGTTTTCACCCTGAATGGGGATGGAAAGTTGAAATATCTTTCTCCCTCTCCACATGGGAAAAGAAGTTGTTAAAACTCTTTGCTCAGAATGAATGAAACACTTTGTTGGGAATCATTTTGAAATTTATTTTTCTCTTGAATTGGATTGTACCCAGGGGAGATGCACATGCAGTTGAGGGGCTTGCTGAGTGAAACCTGAGCTATCCATCTATTCAAGTCAGATATCCAAGCACCTGTGGGCTAGAAGTTTAGGGTCCTTCTTCAATCCATTTATTGAGACATACACCATGAGCTATTTCCTCCCATGAGGACAAGGGCTGCCTCCTGTGTAGGAAAAGAGCTGATAAGAGGTGCTGAGATCTTGAGGAAAAAGCAAGGAGGTCAGAGTAAATTGATCCCACAAACTGGGTCCAGACCTTAGGTCCACAGTTGATCCATTTTAATGATTTGTATTGTGACTACTGCTCCATCCAGGATAAGGACTCACCCAGAAGGACTCTAGCTGCTCTGCTGAGAGACCTGTAGCCACCTGTGGGATGCTTGGCCCCTGCCTGGTCCTGCTCATGTTTAGTTCCTGGGCTACCTTTTTCCAGAGGTCTGCCTGGTATCTGATCAATCCTGTTAGTCCTGGGAGGGCCACATCCTCCATCTCTACTTCAAGTGTGGCTTCTTCATTTCTGGGCATGCAGCACTTGTCATCCCAGAAATGCTCTGAATTAGATAATGAACTTTTCAGGTGAGGACTGACTGGGCTCTTTTTTTGCTCTTTTTCTGAACATTGCCATGAGGAAGTGCAGTACAATACAGAGAAGCGAAAAAACAAGGGACAATGGACCTGTATAGGTTGTGCAAAACTCATGAATAAACTGTTACTGAAAAAAACGTATTTCAAAGAGGAATCTCATGGAGAAGAAAGCAGGTATTCAGTCAACCACAGCTAAGGCATTCTTCCAGTCTAGTGAGCTGTCTAATAGTCTGTTGTCAGAGAGGAGAGGACGTGAAACAGGTACTAACACATTTTTCTGCACTTATTGCTGCAAGGAGAATAAGTTGCATATTAAAATGAGATTCTTGTAATAAAACTGAATGTTGCTGAAATTGAGATGCTGTTTGGAATTGCACTTCACATATGAAGTTCTGCTCTTCATTTTTCTATTTCTACTGACTCTGCCTATGAGATGTCATCTGATGGATTCAATTGAGTCTGTAAATCTTCAAAAGGTTTTAAAAACTAATATTGTGAAAAGTGACTGTAAAGCACAAATTGTGTGTGAAGAGACGTGTAATGATCTCTGAATTTACATCAGACACTGGAAAGAAGGACCATGAACTTAAAAAGAATGTAACAAAACCAAAAGAAATCTCTTTCTGATAAAGTACAAAAATTAGTTACAGGAAGATCTCTTCTGTCTGCTCTTCACTGCTACGGCTGTGCTGCCTTTGACAGAAGATGTTGACCAGTTTTGTCTTAACTGCTCTGGACTTAGTGATGCTTCTGTTTCCTCTCTAGGAAGTGGTTCTAGCTTTAAGAAGCCAAAAAAAATTACCATCACAAAATGGGCTGAAACATCTGAAATGCTTTGCAGCTAGACATAACTCACAGTAATTTCAATCCTAGTTAAAGTGTAATCTGTTAATTTTACGTAGTTCAAGTGTCCACATGGACAGAGTTTTGCTCAATAGTTCACATTTTGTCTTTGAGCACCGTCCCACCATGCATTGATCTCTTCCGAGTAGCCTTTCTCCTTTGCTTTCTGCACTGGTGCAGGGAGTTGGGTGATGCAGGGAGATGCAGGGAGAGGGAGATACAGGGAGAGGGTGTGCCTGGAATCACCTGTACAAATAACGCTGCTGCTTTCCTTTGTTCTGAGTTTTCCTGAGGTAATTAATGGATGTTAGTCCAAGGTGCTCCACAAAAATCTCTCTTCTTTCTCATCTGCCCTACTATGCATGGAATCGATTTTCTGACTCAAAGCCAGCATCCTCATCTTGTATATTGCCCCCCTGAAGACTCACCATTGATATCACATGTGAGGAAAACTAGCTGTCATGTTAATTAGTGAGTAATATAGTTGTATAGTACTCACTTGTGTGGAGGGAGTGGAGTCAATGCCAGAAGACTAGTGTGGAGGAAATATAGGGAAGACAGACTGCAGCAAATAACCCTGCGTTCACTGAATACCTTCCTGTGCTGAGATGCCACTGTGTTGAAATAGATTATAATTTATGTTAATATTAAAAGTCGAAGGGGCTTATTTCCTTTGTCAAAGTCAGGTTGGTTGGAGATAAACTGCATTTCAATGCATGGTTTGAGGTACTGAATGCACCCAGAACAATACAGTTTGACTACACCGAAGTGTAGTTTCTTATCTAAGTGTTTCTTATCCTGGTTGGCTCCACCTGAAACTTCAGGCACATACCCAGAAAAGTTACTGGTACTTCTCCAGTCTGCCCAGGATCTGTCCCCATGTTAGACTGGGCTGTAGGCTGACATGATTTCATAGAGTGCACACAGCTACTTGCGCAACTGGTAAAAGTTTTGTTGGGCCAGAAACAGGAGTCCTTCCTTGCTGTCTGCAGTCACTCACGACCAAAGATATTATTTCTTATGGAAGAAAGTAAATTGCCACAATTCATATCCTTTCTTCATTTTATACCCTTCAGATATTTACCGGGAAGATGATGACCATGTCTTTTTCATAATTTAATCCATGCTTAGTCAGACAAGTGTGTTGTGTTTGTCTTATAAAACCTCTCTTTTTACAGTAAGTCAGTCTCTCTAGCCCCTTAATTATGTGTGTTGCTCTAATCTGAAATTCTCTCTCATGTGTCTGTAAGATGGGTCTCTGCTTTATGCATGAGATTCCTCAGGAGATGAGTACGAGGGACTAGCATTCTGTGTGAATGGGAAAAGAAGAAGGGAAGAACCGTGTGGGCTGAAAAAGCTGAGCAAAGGCAATAAGCGCTCATTAGGTGTAGTTCACTTCTCTTGATAGACTGACCCTTTTAATGACCACTGCAATTATCAGTTTTTTTCACCTGAGGGTTGAAGTGTGGGGGTTTTTTTTAGGTTAAGTGTGATTAGCATGTGATTTCATGTTGTATGTGGGCCTGTTGGCAGGTTACCTTTAAATCCCCCTTGTGGACAAGGGAAAAGGGAAAATGCTTCTGAAAACAGGCTAAGAGTGACAGATGCCTTTCAAGCCACAGTCTAATGACTACCTCTAAGGAATTTCCAAAACGTAACCAACAAAAGTACAAGTCCAAAGTTGCTATACCAGGGTATGTAGCTTCATTGGATAGCCTTGAACAAATCTGCACATTGAAAAAGGTTGACCAAACAATGCTGTAGAGAATAAGGACAATAAGAAAAAAATTATTATTTTTAAAAAGTAGAATATTGCAACTATTGACCAGGTTTTACATGTTACTAATCTAGAAAATTAGTGTCTGCAAAATATATGGGAGTTAAGTCTGGGTGATGGGATGGATACCCCTGCACAGGGATTGCTGTCTTCTACTTAGTTGTCAGACATGAATGACATTCTATATGAAGAGCTGTCACTGTCTGAAAACATTTATGTGCCAAGAGGCAAAATTAATACTGTTGGACCTCTATCTAGCACCGATTTCAGAGGTCTGAATGATGTTAGTGGTTGGAAATACAGCTCTTGAGGAAAGGATTGTGAACTGTAATGATGTTAATCTGAGTCAATAAGATATGAGATATGAACTCATATACATAACTTGAAAACTGAGATTTACTTGCAATCTGTCCTACCCTTTTTAACCACACATCATTGCTGTGTAACTAGTGTTTAGATCAACCTTGAACAGAAATGCCTATTCAATTTAATATGGCTTGTACACTTCTATTCATGCAGCCTCACGTTTATTTTTCTATAACCAATTATAGTAATATGACTGACAAGAATACCCACAGACACATCTGAACTTAATTTAGACTTAACCTTAAAGGACCATCTAGATGAGCGGGGGAAGACCATTCAGGGCATAAAAAGGAGATCCATGTGCAGCAGGCTGATGCTATAAATGCCTGTTTTTGAAATCACAGAATCATTAAGTGAAATAACAGCAAACAGTGAAACGCATGTCTCTAGCTGGATGCCTAAGCTGTTCACTACTAACATTTTGCCCACCGTTGCTTGCACTGTTAATTAACAGCTTGGACAGCTTCTGTAGCTCTCCTGCATGGTAATTTTAGTCTGTGGAGTATTTTATTTTGGCCAGTACTAACTTAGCTTTCTGTAGAGTTAGCTGTAGTTCAAGGAGGAATCAGGCATGCCTGTGTGATATGTCTCTTTTCTGTGCAAGATGACCTTGAATACCTTCACTGGAAATATTCCTATACTGGCAAGCAGCAGCAAGTTCATGGCAAGTAGCAAGGTATCAGTTAGTGGATTCTCCCTTCTGTGCACGTTGGCTGGATGTGTAATTCTCCTCTGACATGCGATTTATGCATTAAACTCTCTTGGGATTACGACAGTGAACTCGTTCTCAGGAGGAGGGAACATGCAAAAGAGATGCTGGATTTCAAAACCTGGCCAGTGCATTATTACCGCTGGAATCTGTGAGGCTAACCTTTATTCCCAGGCATGCAAAATGAGTTTGTAAAAGGCACCGAAGGCTCCCAGGGCAGGCAAGTCATGCAGGCAGGAGGAATGAGTGAGAGAGCATGCTGCGATGTATGTGGATGAGAGCAGGGAAAGACACCCTCAGGGCAAAGAGCCTGCTTTCCTTCTGGGTGCTTCCACCGAGGTTCTGCTCTGTGGATCACTACAGACTCACGAAATACTGGATGTATCTCAGCCCTAGCCCTGATTCATTCACTACAGGCAAAACTCTCCTATTTTAACTACTCAGGAATGTTTTAAGCAGACAGTTCCTGCAACCTTTTAAGTGAAGCAACAATATTTGAAGGTTGAAAGCTACATCCATCATCAACTAACCCACCATCCCCTTTGGATAGCTAACACCAAAACGGGCAGGACAACACACCATCTGTACAGGGACCAGGAGGCCAAACAAATCTACCAGCAAACTCCTACAGGAGCCTGGGCGACAACAGAATCCCCAAAGGAAAAGCTGTTAATGTGGTAACAGAGAAATCAGATTAAAACTGAGACAGCACAATTTAAATACTTCTATTCTACTCCAGTGTGTTGCATCAGTAGAACGTCAATGCAAGCTAGGAGCCTAGGAGTGCAGAGCTAGAGTTTTTTGAAATGTAGGACATCTGGTTTGCAAAAAAATTAGTAACATTGTTTTCTATTAAATAATCCTGTTTTATTTCTTTATCTAAAAATGTATTTCCCTCACGTAGAAAGCAAAGCACAGAATCACTCATCTGTACAACTATGAAAAAAAAGCAGCCAGTGTCTTACAATTTCCCTCCTTCTTTTAGAGAGGAAAGCACAGTCCTACTTTCCTATCTCTGGGCAGCGCAGCATGAAGATACATGAACGATTTCTCCCTTTACCTTCCCCAAGGCCTGATGCGCCTCGTGAGAGATTCTGAATCATACTGATTACAAGAGAAAACTTAAAGATGGAAGATGATACACCCAGCTAAAACTAGACCGGATTTTGCATTGTAGAATAGATGAGAGGAAGGAATAAGCAGCTGGCATGTGCCATGCTGTGGGTGTTTCCTTGACACGTCCTTGCTGATTTTCTAGGGACTGATAAAACGATTAATGCCCTCTTGGGCTCTGCTCTGTGAAGTTTATTGATATTCCTGAGCTTTCACACTTCATTCTACTTGACAGAAGTATCTGCTGTATGATTTCAGTTGTCAGGCTAAAATCTCTAAAACAGGTGGGTAGAAAACTAACTAGAATTTGCACCCTTACATTTTGCTGATGTAAAAAAAGGCATAATCCCTTTTTAGTTTGGTCACAGATGTGTCGCAACTGTAAAAAATTCAGATTCTTTCCATGTCATGGGATAGTTCCTTTTTGAAACTATCTGATCTGGCATAAAGCCTGTTTAAGAGGTGCTGCCCTTCCCGAGACATTTGTTCCTACCTCTATAATGCTGCTCACAGCTGCTTCCATTTTTCTGGTGCAACTGTATTTGGGGTTGGGGTGGAAATGGGGTTGGGGATGGAAGGAGTGGCTAGTGAAATGGAAGATGGGTGAGAGTAGGAATGAGTGGTCATAGGAGGTCTAATGCAAGTGGAGCTAGCAGAAAAAATGCATATATAACTATGCCTGTGGACACTGGCATGTGTTTTGTTGAGCATGGCAAATATTACTTTGAATCCTTGTTCCCAGATTAGGAAAACTGGGAGGTCTGTGGAAGATGGATAGTTAGGTCATGGGAAGGAAACTGTTCTGGTGGCTTGGTTCTGCAATAGCCCTGTTACTTGACCTTCAGCACATATGTGAATGAAGGGATTCCAGGAATGTGTACAGCATCTCTGTGAGAAGGAAGTTAAATCACCTGCTGGTCGATGTCAGCATTGGTCCTGGTATGTTGGCCTCCATCAGCTGTTCATTGGTTCTGGTCCTGGTGCAAATGGTACCTGTGGAAATGGAGTCTGTCTGAACGAGGCAGTGTAAAGTGGTCCCTACAAGCCTTGGTCTGGATGGTCCTACATGTTTTCAGTCAGTCAGTTTACTAGACTGTCAGACACAAAATTATCACGTTTAACAATAATGTTCACTTGAACTGGAAAGCTCTATAATATTCTCATCTGCCAATGTTTTAATTACAGGGTAGCGTTCGCTAAGGGAAACTAAAATTAGACGTGGATGAATGGATTTTGATATGAAGGGGAAGATTTTCTTTCTTTTTTTTCCTTTTTCTTTTTCCTTTTCCCAAGGAAATTACATTCTTGGGAGAACTGCAAAACCATAAAGACCGAAATGGCCTCTCCTGAGCCATAGGGCGGAGAAGGCTTTGCAAACCAAAGGTCAAATACAAAAAGACATCTATTTATAAGTGAAGAACCATAACAATAAAAAAGAGAAAGGGATGATGTGCAAGTGGGGAGGGGACTGAGGACAGAGGGGCAAGGAAAGCAAGGAAAATGTGATTCGTGATAAGTGAATGAACGTTTGTGCAAAGTAGGCCAGAAGAAACCTGTGGTGGTGGAAGGGTCCAGGGATTTATCGCAGGGAAGGGTGTCTCAGTCTGTAACTGATGGGGTTGAGAGATGCCAGCGCTTCCATAGAGCTGGGTTTGGCGGGGAGGTCGCGGCACTCCAGAGTCTTCAACAGCTCCTTCTGAGAGCTGTTCCTAAATGAGTGCCAAGTCTCACGTTAGCTTACAGGGCCGAGGGCTGTAACTCCCAAACCGCAGGCACGTAAAGTGCTGCCAGGGCAGGGAGGCCTGAATAAATGTGAATACTTCAACATGGGGACTCAACATTGCTACGGAGTACACCTCCAAAATGGGAAGAAGAATCTCCCTTGTGCAACAGCTCATAAGTAACCTCTGGTTTCTGCCTATTCGGTTGATTAATCTTTAGTTTCTCTTGCAGTAATGCTTAGTCCTCTTTTTGTGGATATGTATAGTTGCTCTGGGAAAGGGAATCAGAAATAAAGTGTGATTTACTAAAAGAAATGAATGTTTGAGATACTGGACAGTAGTTTAATCATATAGGATGTCTTCATGGATTAATAACAAGTATAACATATGTTACTGTAGATATCCTGCATTGTGACATATTTTTATTTTTAAAATACCAGGAGAAAATATGGTATCCACAACATAAAGTGTTTCTCTGTGGTGAACTACTGAATGATCACTAAAAGAAATTAAACTTTCAGCAGAACATGTGTGATTCTGCTGATGACAAAATCATCTCCCACGTTAGTTTTCTAAGAGCAGTTTTTCTCTGCAGACTCTCATCAATTCTATGCCACAGCACCAGGAGCCAGTGGGATTTTTGGGTGCGTGGGGAATGTAAGCTTGGACACCATGTCTCCACAGCAATGAAAATGACAAAAGTTCAAAACATTGCTCTTTGTTTTGCATCTGTCAAGTAGCTGAAGGTAACAATTTATGCCTACAACATGTCATATTCTTCCAGACATTTGATACCTCACCATGTTTAAATTAAGGGAGAGGCATGAATCCAGTCCCTGGATCCAACCTGTTGCCTGGACTGTGGGAAATATACCTTATGCAGAATATACAGCCTGAAAATCAAACTGACATATGACTTTGGCATTCGAGGAGTTAATGGCATTGGCCCTTATACTTAGTATTTCAAACTTAGGTGTGCCTAGCACTCTACAAAAACAAATAAAGACAAATGTGAGAGAAGCAAATAGTTCATACCCTGAAGAGTTTACCTTTAAGTTTCACAAGACTGTTGAATAAATTTCTGTGTAAATCTGAGCACTCATTGAAGAGGTAGGGGACAGAGAACCAAATGGAACTAAACATGAGCAGGAAAGCCTGAAGAAAATGGGAAAGATAGATAATGCAGTTACACCGGAAATCAATGCAAATACCTAAGTGTATGTGCAGCTTGGTGTTTATGTTCATCTATTTTTATAAATAATATAAGACTATGATATTAAGAAAGGACACCAGAAGAAAGGATAGTGCGAGGACCGTGTCTGGTAGTCCCAGAAAGTAGATGCTGGCAGGAAGCTAAAAGGCAGACAGATGTATATTTAGGAGAATTTAGGGAAAATCAGAATCTGTGAACTGAGAGAAGAAATCATTTGCAGATATAGAGCTGGCAGAAGTAAGAAAGGGCCTATGCTTGATGGGAGTGGTGAAACTGCTTATGACAAAAAGTTAATTTGGATACCAGGCAGCCACGGCTTGTGATTTATGCAAAATCAGAAGGGATGCTGAAACTTAGCCCAAATACAGAAGCTGTCGTAATAGATGTACAACTCTGGAAAGACAGCAAAACATAAGTATAAAAGAACTGAAATGAGGTTAAGCGCCGGCATAATTGTAACAGTATTTCTGCCTGCGGTTTTACTAGAAAGCAGCACCCACAGTCAAAAGCTCAAATGACTGACCCATGGTATGTCTCACGTGGTACTCATACACATGATACGCGATGTAGTTGTAAGCATACCCAGATCAAGGGTACTTGCAGTGTTACTTTGAAAATTTCTCAGCAAATCTGTGTGGATGCGTAGCTGCTAGAGTCATGGTTAGAATCAACATTCCAGTCCAATTTCTTCTTTTTTTTTTTTTTTTTATTGCTTATATCATTCACAAATAAATTGTTTTCAGCTGAAGCTTTCTCCATTGAATGTTCATTTTGCCAGATCCTTTAAATTGTATCTGAGTCTACTTAAGGAGTTTTCAATTATGGAAAAAAAATGCCTTTTCTTTGATGGTCTGCTAAGACCATTTCAGCTTTAGGGGCAGAAGAACACACAACCACTGAGACTTGCAAGTGAATTGAATCTTAAAAAGTCAACTTATTAAGCCAGTTGACTAATACCTGTGCTGTAGTAGTACACTGAGACTTCTGTGGATTTCCATTCATTCAGTGGTATTTGCTGAATCTCAAGGAAAAAGATCTGGATTTTGTATGTTTTTGTTTACTGAAAAGTCAGTGACACAAATTGTTCTTATAATTGAAAGGTCTTTGTTCTAGAATTTAACTTAGTGCAAAACTGAAGGCTAAAAAATTAAATTGTAAATGTTTTTCTCCACTTGTAGACTAGCTTCTTTACTGGCTTTTTCATTATGCATATTATAATTAAAAAATCCCCCAAACCAAAAAAACCCCTCAACACACAAATAAATCTGAACGTAAAAACCAAGAAAATATAAAGGATAAAGAACTTCTATGACTTTCATTAACATTGTGAACTTATGAGATTATCCTTATATTAACCTTTGCTGTAATACCCGTATCTATGAAGGGGAAAAAGGCAACTTCATGTCCACTAGCCTGACTTGAATGGTTTTCAGAGTATTAAAACAGAGAACGAAAGCTATCTCAGTGAAAGAAAAACAAAAAATACAACCTATTTGCCAAAGGAAAACTATGCCAAGCTAATCTGATATCTTGATGAGATAACTTTATGTCAAAAGGTATGTGCTAGTCATTGAAGATTTGCCATTAACAGTGCAAAGAGATTTATCATTAACAGTGTCAACATATTGCAAAGAGATTTGGGTTGTCCCAAGGCTGAGAGTGGGATAGGCCGTTTCTCTGTAAATAGCAGAGGGGCAGCAGAGAGATTTCAGCAATGACAATGATGGCTTGAGGAACAATGGTCTGTGCTCACTGTGAATAACTTCAGTCTGAAAATTAGAAGAAGGTTTCTGGCTGTCAGAAAGCTAAAATTCAAGAACATCTCTGCCTTGGAGGCAAATAAGCTAGTTATGAAGATGGAGCTCGATAAATGTCTGGAACTATATGGCATGGTCAACTGCAGTTGCAGATACCTGAAGCCAGCGGTCCAGATCACTTCCACTCTTGAGTTTCTGTATACTCACTATTGCCATGTAAGATGCCTTTATCCTGTGGGTGTGCATGTGTGTATGCTGGTAAGTGAAGATGTTAAAGCCAACTGTGCTGCCAATTATTTTAGAAAATTCCTGTAATTATTATAGAATGAATATACCATGCGGTTTCTTAGCACCAATTATAAAAAAAAATTAGAATCAGAAGAAATGGGGTTTTGAAAGCATCTTATGGTATCTCCATGGCTGCTGGAATCTGAAAAACTATTTATGTTTATAGAAACTTTTATTAAAGTTTTTTAGCATTTAAGCTAGGATAAATGAGAGAAGAATTTTTTCTTTTTTCCTCCTCTTACTTTGTTTAAAATGGCCACGGATTGCACATTTTGCATCAGGAGCTGTTAAGGCCTCCCTGTTTATTTTGTTTGTAGCTTATATGGTTGGTTGGGTTTTTTCTTTTGTAAGCAGCCTCCTCAAAAATCAGAGAAAACCAAAGGAGTGAAAACCATGCTCGCCACCATGGATATGATGCCCCAGCATCCTGAAAGTTGTTTGGCTTTAGATTACTCTGCTGAATGCTTTCGATGGCTTAGCTAAGCGTAAGCCTGTTTCTCTGCACACCCCTTGGTACCTGGGCTTGCCTAAGCTCCTCTAGAGCTCTGCCCACTGCAAAGATCTCCACTTATTGAACATGCAGTGACAAACTGTACATATGGATCTTTCCTCCATCAGTTCATTAGCACTTTCAAGTACCTAGTTTGCAGTGTTTCAAGGATACAGCAAATTGCGTGCAGCTTGACTTCCAGAAGCTTTTTCATCTCTGAAGACACTCTTAGGATGCAGTAGATGTGAAGTACTTTATGCCACTCTGAGAGAGAGGTACGCTTCATGAAAGAAACGGCCTTTTTGTTTTGCAGTTGCCAGTTCTGCTTATACTAGAAATTACATGGTGCCAGAAGACAAGCCCAGGCACTAACTTTATTGTCTACACTGTTAAATTGTTCGAGCGGTCCCTGGAATGGTTTTTGCCTGGGCAATCGGCCCAGACCTCTTCCAAACAATTCCTGGGCATGTTTTGAGAATTAGCACGGGCCAGGCACTATGCCCAACGTGGAGTTTGGACGTGGGCACCCTTTTTTGGATGATAATAGACTTCACTAGTGCCAGATGTCCTCAGAGCCAGAGGGAATAAACATAGCCTGAGTGCCTATGCCATGTGCTAGTGCAGAAGATCTCTTGTGCTGTAAAATGATATCTTAGCTCATGCGTACATGAGTGTCTCCATGTTAACAAGCTGTAACCTGAAGGACTAGATTTTACAAAGGGCAACCTCAGACAAGGACTTTGTGGCATCCAGGAAGACAGAGTGGACATTAGGCAATACCTGTATTTCTGAAAAAATCACAGCCACAGATCAAATCCTTGGACCAAATGTCCAAGGCACTGGCTCAAATGGACCCTAAGTAGAAATTGGCTTTAATCTCTCCTGTGCTCCCTCTGGCATGAAGACGTATTTACACTTTTTTGCAGTTCAGAGCGCCTGAAATAATACAGGGGCTGTGTTATAATCCACCAGACAGGTGTTTTTAGCATACAAATTAGAAGGTATATGTTGTATGCTTTAGGATGTGGTGTGTGTTCAAAGATGCAGCATCTGTTGGGATGCTGTTGCAAGGCTGTGTAGATGGGAGAGAGCCAAAACAAATGTACCTCCATTATGAATTGGGAGCAGCTCCTGTAATGTCTGGGGGCACTGCCTCTCAGAGTGCTTCTTGAAGTGGTACAAAATAGAAGCGAAGAGTGACTTCACGAAGAGAGTGATCTGGGTCTAGTGTATGGTTCCCAATGGGCCCGTGTGACGTTCTTGAGGTTAAACAAGGCCAGGTGCAGGGTCCTGCACCTGAGTCGGGGCAACCCCTGGTATCAGTACAGGCTGGGGGATGTGGGGATCTAGAGCAGCCCTGCCCAGAAGGACTTGGGGGTACTGCTGGATGAAGAGCTGGACATGAGCCAGCAATGGATGCTTACAGCCCAGAAGGGAAGCTGCAGCAAAAAAAGCAGTGTAGCCAGCAGGTTGAGGGAGGTGATTCTGCCCCTCTGCTCTGCTCTGGTGAGACTCCACCTGGAGTCCTGCGTCCAGCTCTGGAGCTCTCAGCACAAGAAAGACATGGACCTGTTGGAGTGGTTTCAGAGGAGGGCCCCAAAAATGATCAGAAGGACGGAACACCTCTCCTCTGAGGACAGGCTGAGAGAGTTGGAGTTGTTGAAGAAGAGAAGGCTCTAAGGAGACCTTTCTGCAGCCTTCCAGTACTTCAAGGGGGCTTCTAAGAAAGATGGGGAGAGACTTTTTAGCAGGGCCTGTTGCGACAGGACAGGTGTAATAGGGCTTTAAACTAAAAGGGGGTAGATTTCAACTAGATGTAAGAAAGGAATTTTTCCCACTGATGGAGGTAAAACTCTGGCACAGGTTGCCCAGAGAGGTGGTAGATACCCCATCACTGGAGACATTCAAGGTCAGGTTGGACGGGGCTCTGAGCAACCTGATCTAGTTGAAGAAGTCCCTGCTCATTGCAGGGGGGTTGGACTGGATGACCTTTGAAGGTCCCTTCCAACCCAAAGTATTCTATGATTCTATGATTCAATGATTCACACTGGTCTTCTCTTACTGGAAAGTGCAGTCATACCCTGAGATGCTGTGTCCATGGGCACAGGATCCTAATCCCTTGAAAAATCCTTGCATATTTTAGGTTCTGTGAAATCTGTGAGCTAAACTACTTCCTTCCACAGAGGGCAAACTCTGATAGCAGGATGAGAGTAGATCATTGAACTGACTTCCTTTGATGTTTTCTATGATTACCAGTTAGCAGGGTTCAAGTGATAAAAATTTATTATTAAATGATGAAGAAATAAGCCTGCTGATAACACAGGGGTGTCCAGGCATGTAAGTATTTCTGCTGGGTTATAACAGTCCCAGTTCCACCAGGGAACACTGATAAACTCTGCTGAGCGTGGTTTTAGCCCTATAGTCTTTAGGTCAGACAGTCAGGGCTTTTATGTTCAAATAAGCCCAGGAGGGGCTTTTATGTTCAAATTCTTCTCCCAGTTTGAAAATCTGGGATTAAAGATGAAGTGACTTCTCCTTGGTTCTTTTGCTTTTAAAATGATAAACCTATGTGGAAGAACAAAACTTGCTAGAGTATGTTAGCATTAAATAAAGAATACTTTAGGCAAAACTTCTCATTAAGGGAAATTAAGAAGTTAAAACATGCTCTGGATGTAAAAAAAAATATGCTAATGATTATTAAAATTAGCATTAATTAGTGTTATTAGCTTTTTTAAAAGAATATATTTTTGGAGAATATGAAATCTTCAGGGGGTAGACATGAAAACACTGATTGAGCAAATAGAGCGTGTATCTCAGAGAAGCTTGTTACAAATAGAAGAAGCTACTGAAATGCGTTACAGTATTGTACTTTGAGCAGCTTGTTTCAATATTGAAGTTATCACTGGAAATGGGCAAATCCTTTGCTGCTACAATTTTCAGACTGGTTATTTAGGTTCATCTTAATATGCTGGTTTAATACTGCTGTCGTTCAGGAGCTGATTTATGAGGTAGATGTATCCACTTATTGCAGGAAACACAAGTGCCTGGAGATGGTAACTTCTTCAGCTGTATGGTTTTTATCCACCTCGGCAAAGCTGCTGAAATGGAGAGATGACAAGGCCACCCAATGTCTGCAGGACAGACGTGGCCAAAGAGAAAAACAGAGTTAATAGTTATGTCAGAAGGAGGTGTATTGTTGATATGAGGTAAATTTTCAGTGCGTGTTTGGGGGGGTTACCTGTCAGTAAGAAAATAAAATTAATACCTCTTCTGATAACAGAGGTGGTGGGGGTTTTTTTCAAGCTTTTCAGTTTGGATTGTTTTCACTGTTCAACTTCATCTTGCTTCATAGGGAGAGATTGTGAAGAGCAAAGCCAGAAGCTAAGAGAGGATCCTTTTTAGTGAAACAGAAAAGTGCTGGCTACCTTGTGAAGAGACTGGATTTTCTGTTCAGAGGCAGTTGTACAGTCCTGGGGACAGCAGAAATTAAAAACTGCTGTGTTCAACCATATTTATTAAACTGAAGAAGATTTACACAATTTTAGGACAACTATTTAGCAGAGGAAAAAGTGAATAGCTCTTCCATGTCATATACAGCATTTACCAAATTTCCGTCACTTTTGCTGCAGAAGCGCTAGCAGTGCTCATAAATGCCCTGGAAATGCTTGTTATAAATTTCTGTCACTAATCAGGAATAACACAGCATATATTAACTTTGACAGTTTGTTCATAGTCACAGTCATCTGTAGATGCCAAAATGCAGTAATTTCTAGAGCTACTGGACAAAAGAAATGGCTTTATGACCTAAATATGTCTAACCTGCCTAACTCCTCATTATATACCACTTTTTTGCTATATCAAACAGGAAGAGAGGCACCAGCCTTCCCACTGAGCATGGTATCCTTTCAGACGCATATTTTACCTTCTAAATGCCTGCAATCCATGGTCACCAGAAATAACTTCCTCATGTGGGCAGTTGAGATGCAATCATTATTTCCCAAGAACCTGAAGAGGTAATTTCCAACGCACAGCCTGCACACTACCTTGGACATGTGAGAGCTACATACCTAAGTTATATCATTTTACAGGGCTTCATGTGCAACGAAGTCACCACTTTCTCATAATTCACAGACAAATAAGAGCAACCATCTTGTACTCAAACTCTGGTTGATCTCATTTTCTGTTTTACTGCTCTGTTTTTACAATGGCCATGCATCAGCTCCCTCTGTGGTGACAGATCATAGATTTCAATTGTTCTTTGGCTTACCACTTCCTTCTTGTCCAACAAATTGAAGTCTTTAAAAGAAAAGGCAGTTACTTAGGAAATCAAGTGGTTAAGCTTTGTGGAAAGTCTCAGTTTTTATGTTGGTGCATACTGCAGTGGTCTTGTGAAAGAGTAGCCTAACTGTCATTTACCACAGCTTTTATTTGTAATGTTTTGACCAAATGATAATACACAATTTTTACACAGTATCATTGCATTTCTATTTCAAATTAAAATTTGTTTTTCTTTATGTTTGAACTGGTTTTGGCTTCAGTTTCTGAGACTTTGTTACATTTACAAAATTCAGGTCTTTATTTTCTTTAAAATTATCTTCCTTTGTAAAAAAAATTCCCTTCCCTTCCCTTCCCTTCCCTTCCCTTCCCTTCCCTTCCCTTCCCTTCCCTTTTCCAAGATAAACCTAATTTTTTTTCCTGAATAAAGAGGATAAATTTGGACAATGATATTATAGAGTGACAGACGACAGAAAAAAATGCCTGTGTTTATAATGTAACCCCACTTCAGTCATTAGAGTTGCAAAGAACAGGAAAAAAATAGTAAAGAGAAACTCTCCTTTATGGTGAACAGAAAGTGTGAAAGATGACCTTTGTGACTGCAGTTTTCCAAAAACTTATGTCTGAAACTAGTATGTCTAAGAGGAACCATATACAAATAGAGAAGGGTAGAAAAGCACGTTTTCCTAACTTTAGCTAAGGTTCATGCACATCATTGCTTTTAGCTGTCATGTTTCACGCTTTGACACACACAGACACTGCACCCCACTTCCTGTGCTTTGGGTACCGTAAAAACTCTAGGCATGATAACCAGTGTGAAACCCGCTGTGGTGGGAAGACTCACAGCTTACTTTTCTCACTGAGAAGAAAAAATAAAGGGAGGAATAAAAAGAATAAATAAATAGGGGTGCTTGTAGAAAACTCCTGATATTTGACGGGTCCACTTTTTAGCTGGCCTAAGGGCTAAGACAGTAGGAAGTGGTCCCACATGGATGCAGATGAAAGGTGTTTGGTAATATACAATCAGGTGTTCATAACGGCAAGCATAAGACAGGTTTCAGTCACTAATCACACCCTGTTATATTCTGACCCTGCTTCTCCTTTCCTCCAGAAGAAGTGATGATTAGACTTGGGGTTTTTTTTGACCAGGAAACGGGGGAAGAGGCTTGACTTGTCCTGAAGTATTGGGGGAAAGCTGCTGATAGAAGGGTGAGCACACCAGTACTGACCAGAGTTCTTGGATGTCAGGTAATATGAGGTAATCAGAAGGGAGAGAATCATAGGGTTTTTGCCACAGAAGTCTTGGTGTAAGGTCTGAATGATGTTTAAGCAGATGACTAAAATTACAATGGAGGAGTGGGGAAATTAAAGGAACAAAAATGCTACTTCAGACCGGTGTATTTTCATAAACTGTCGGTGTCAGGTGGTTGTGAATTTGTCCTGGCACTTCTCCAGACTGGTTTGCTATACTGTGTAACCTTAGTGCCCAGATCTGTCTCCTCTTTGTGCTGCTGTTTTCACTGTTTGATTTGCACTCAAAATAAAGGGTGCTTGCACAAGACTGACAAAGCTTCCTCCTGTTAAAGCTACTGCTAGCTGCAGTTGTTACATTGCACTGCTATACTATCATCTAGAGTACTACCTAAAGTATATATATAATCTAATGCAGCTGCCTCCACCTCTTGTCTTGAACTGAAAGATCTGGAGATATGGGCCAGGTGGGCAGAAAGGAGGAATACTGCCATTTTGGCAGTACCTCACCTTTGAACACAGACTTTCTCAGTCTGGAGCTGTACACACCTTCCCAAACAGGCATAAAGGAGAGAGGCAACATCTGTCACCCCTTTCTGCTTGCCTTCACCTCTGGCACGGTACAGAAAGGTGAGAAGTGGTGAGTTAGACCCAGCTGATCTCCTTTAACTTACACCTGGGGCAAGGGCTGTGCACAGAGACTCACCCTCTGTGGCAGACATGGGCCTCCCATCAAGCAAGCCAAAGTGTGACCGTTCCCCGTAACGTTATTTGTTACAGCTCTGCACAACCTGTGGCTAACCTCCAAGCTTCAAGAGTTATGGTGTTTTCATCATACGTTGCTGTGAGGCAAGCTGGGTCCCTCCGTCTGTCAGTCATTGCAGCCAACTCTGCAGCCTGGGCTGGTTTGCCGCAGATGGGCTAATGCTTGCCTGGTTTTCTCTCTCTCATGCCAGCAGACGCGTATGAGGCTGCTTTCACGCCATCGCTTCTCATAGATAAGGAGAGAAAACTCAGACCTGAACATGAACTCTTAGTTGTAGTCAGACCACGACAAGACAGCTTATGAGCGTATAGATGTGGGGGGAAAGACAGCCTTCACCTCTGTCTCGCTGTACCCTGCAAGCTTTGTCATCAAATGCATTCCTGATCGTTAACAGTCACGTCTGGCTAATTGTTGTAGGAGTGCTCCGGTGTCTTTAAGGGGCTGTGGCTGGTGCCTGGCAAGTGCTGACCGGGTATGGGACTGCAGAAAAGTAGTGCACCCATCAGGATCCTGGGCCAGCACCCACCTTCCCTGCGACTCTCAGGCCAAGGCTTGTCCCTCCCTCACTTCCCTGCCACACACTTTCACCTTCATTGCTGGTGGAGCTCAAGCAGCCCCTGCCCCAGGGTGGTGACTGTAGGATTCCTACAGGTTGTCTGTGTGGGGTGGGCAGGCTGTGCCTCTGGGGAGTGGAAGGGTGCCCACTGCTAGGCAAGTACCCGTATGGCTCCCAGTATCTCTGTAGCTGGAAACTGACCTTCATCCTGCTGCAGGAGAGATAGGATTTTAAGGGTACAATCCAGCCCTGACTTCCTCAGGTGTTAGAACTAGAATGACTTCTAAAAGTAGCACCAAGCCCCCTTAGGTTGTGAGAGGTCAGCATTGTGCTCTGGTATGGACAACATTTCTGGGATGGTGAAATGCACGTGAACGGGCACTCGATACATTTCTGGCACTTGCAAACACACTGACTGCATTTTCATTCACAGATTAAGTGATGTCAGGGAACACTCAGGGTTCTGGGACTTGACTTTTTCTATGGTTAAATTATTAGAAAGACCCCTAGCACAGATCTGGCTCACTTCTATCGTTATTTCCTAACAAATTTTGATCACGGTCATGGCTAACAAGTTTAATTTACTAATATAGATGTAACTATCATCAGATCTATAAGTAGATAGTGCAGGACCATTTAAAAGTGTTAAGTACAAAGGAGATGTTTGTGTACCTGACTAGTGATGGTAGTGTTGTTTGCTTGGAGAGATATGCAGTAGGCATTATTGTTATAAGAATTATTTCTCTCAAAGCTTTTCATAATGAGACAGATTACTTTGTTTGCAAAATCTCTATATTATTTATCCCAAGTTATTTATATCCTGAGGTTTTAATAGAATTTAATAGATTTTATTTTTTTGTTGTTGTTTGTTTGTTTTGTTTTGTTTTGGGTTGTTTGTTTGTTTGTTTGTTTGTTTGTTTCCCAAATGTTAAGGTATAAGACCGAACAGACAAATTATACAGGAGAGACGTGTCACTCTGAGTCGCATGAGTGCTGGCAAGGCACAAAACTGCAGGAGTGGGAGGAAGGACTGGGTCAGGAACAGTTTTCCATCTCAGCAATGGGTATACAACAAGGCACTCTTGCTGAGCTCCTATCTATTAATTTCTGAGACTGTACCTTTTAACAATATTATCCCTTATCAAAATGATGTTCTAATTCACTGGCAGGCAATTAGGCTCAAGTAATTCGTGCTCTCTTTCTGTATGTGCCTACACAGAGATATGACAGTGTCTATAACCAATCCCACAGTCCATAAGCACTTGTCATTTATTTGGCTGCTAGTTTGAAGAATAAAATTAGAAAGAACCTAATGAAAATAAATTTTTGTTAATGACCCTGAGCTAGCTGTTGGAAACAATCTTCTGTACTTACACTGGGAATGAAGACACTGGTCTTAAACTTGACCTTGGAGAAGAAAAACAAAGATGTGGTGAATAATTGCCTGTCAGTATGTGGGAGTTGTCTCTGGGATGAGGAAAGCACAGCAGAAACCCATGGGTTTGCTATGGCAGAAAGCATAGGTACAGAGTAAGAGGCTGCTAGAACAAATGTCAATGGATTTTGTTTGTGCTGTTCCAATATGAAGAATCATGGCTCAGTACCTTTCATGATCTCTGTGGGAGCTTGGCTTGGTGGTCCAGCACTACTGCCTTGTTCCCATGCTGTTCCAAACCAGACCTGTTTGTCAGCCCATCAGACAGGAACAGGAGAATTGCATCTTTTGAAAGCAGGGTTACTTGTGGGTCGTGCAAGACAGAGTAGCTGGTTAGTCAGCCATATCACCCCCCTGCTATCACAAGACAGAAGCGAGCCGCCCTGTTCTGCTGATGTATATGCAGTTCAGGGCCAGTGATCTACCTGACTTCTGTGGTAGCGTATCAGTATATGGTTTTGCTGTGTTAGTGTTCGCAGCTGACAGCTCTGCTGTGGCATTCAGGGAAGCTGAAAGCCTTCCCTTGCTGTTCAAGGTAGCACACCAGGACAAACCCACCCCTGACTACCTCTCTTTCTCTCCCCTACGTTTCTTGAAAGAAATGCTCTGCCAACTTTGAGTTTTACAGAGGTGAACCTGAATTCCAAAAAGATAGAATGGCAGAATTTGGCTGAAAAACTGACCAAAGAGAAATACAATCTGAAAAAGGTGTAGTTCTGCTTGGGAAGTGAAAGGAAAGCCACTTTTAGGAAACACTTTTCCTCTAATCCAGTTTCTAATGCAGTGATGCCCTGGCAGAGATTTTCCAGTTCCCTTTAAGGTATTGCTGAGGGCTGGCCTTGTGTGACAGTTTTGTCCTCAGTGGGAGTTAAGGACTCTTAATTAATCATTAAATCATGTCCTTAGAAAGAGGAAAATACTCTATCTTACTAAGCATTCAGAAAGCCAAAGGCAGTTTTAAAGGTAAATCAGATCTGGGATGTAAATTATCATAAATCAGAAAATGTATTTCAAGATCATTACAGCTTTTTGGAAAAGGTTAGTTTTAGTAAAATATAACAGAGCATAAAATGTATTTCAAGATCATTACAGCTTTTTGCAAAAGGTTAGTTTTAGTAAAATATAACACAGCACCCAACTAACAAGGACACGTAGGAAAAACAAATGGATCATTTTCATTTTTTTAAATAGGGAATTTAATTTTATTGGCCTTTGTACATTATTGTAACTACACACAATTTAAACAAGCATTTACCAAATTAGACTGCAAATTTTAACTCAGCCTTCCAAGAAGTCTCCAATTCAGAACATATCTGAGCCTGGAGTTTTGGGCCAGCTCACTGTAATGATAATGGACATACACAAAATTCTCTATCAAAGTCTGACTGTAATTACATGTACATTTGACACCTCCAGAGTAGGTTAGGGCAAACCTGCCTTTGGACCAGCTGGCTGCAAGGTTGTGTATGTGACCCACTGCTGATTGCCACTGAGGTGGTGGCACCCCTATCTCCCAACTGCCTGCTGCCCAAACCAAAGGTGCTGTACAGCTGTCTGGGAGACTCGTTACACTGTGGTGGGTCAGACCTATGCATCCTCTGTCCCATCCCATTCTACACCTAATGGGTAAGTGGCACATACTATTTCTCAGCCCCAAGGAACTAGAAAAATAGGAATTAGTAGACACCATGTAAAGGATGAATAGTAGTGGGAGTGGAGCAGGGGAAGAGGTGGAAAAAAGGTGGATGTGATGTTGGGGCATCCAGAGAAAAAAGAGATAGAAAGACAGTAGGTTTTCCAGGATGGATGGAGGGGACAGGTTTTTCTGAAGCCTTTCAAGACATATCCTTTTGACTGGGTTGTACAGCTCTGCTCTGGGGAGTCAAGCTTCCACAGCTTATGCTCATGTGTTTAGTGATGGCAATGGGAGATGCGTGCACTCGTGGTAAATGGAGCATAATTTCACTTGCCTCTACTTTCACTGAAGCCATGAGGATTTGAATTAACTTGCATTGCAGCTGGTTAAAAGTATATCCTCAGATAGCCACTGCTTGCCAGCTGAGTCAAGGTAAGCAGTCTTACAACCACTTATCTTAGCTCTGGTGTGCTGTATGAGAGACTGGGAAGGGTATGGAAGCTCTTCTGGGTGCTCCTGTGAGTAAAGCTGCTTGTGGATGGGCTGCTTTGAACATACCAGTACCTATTTTCGGCTTTGGATTTTTCAACGGTTCCCAGTGAATATCTATGTGACTCTATTTCTGTTCCAATCCCATCATAGGAAAGATATATGTTTGAGACAGGGCAGCTGACAAAAATGAGTGAATCGTGAGACTGCTGGAGATAAGACTTTATTCAGTGAGCCAGTTCATCTGCAGAATTTTCTGAAGGTTAAGACGCATCAAAATATCGTTCACTATTTGATTGTACAGTGTAAGATACCTTCCTACCTTAATAAATGTTTGCTGCCCTAACTGGCATGAGCAAAGATGCAGTTTTAATCTGATGACTGTGAAGAAGACTCTCTTCCCATCCCTATGCCTGCCACTGAATGGAAAGAGGTTTTCAACTAACTCTTGGTAAGGGGCCTTTGTCTGCTCAGTCACAGTTAACTAGCAAACACAAAATGAGGATGATCTTTGGGGAAAGGATATCTACTTTTTTCTTACAAGACTCCTGGTTTTTAGATTGTTTCCTTTCTTTAGTCTTAAACTTTTCACACAGTTTATCCTGTAGGTAAAGGATAAGCAAGCTGAATTTCATTTGGAAATTTTTTTTCGTTGCAAATTTTGGTCCATGTGTGAAGGTCTGTTTCCAAAACTGGACTTAGAATAAACTGTTTTCCGTGTAGTCACTACTGTAGACTTCACATGAATGAAAGACACTGTGTTTAATCTCTGCCCTGTTAATGAGCTTTCTTTTCTGTGTTAATCCATGGGTATTTAAAACAGAGCTCCTATATATGAGAAATTGTAAATCTGGCAGCTGTGTTGCATCTCCAGGACTGAAAGTGTAACTTGATTAGTAACCTATGTTCTCTATTTGATGAACTGTATTATCTACGTGAGCTGGCTTTCCAATATGAAATGGATTTATTAACTTGGGCACTGAATCAGCTCTGAACCTTGCACGCTCTCAGTTCTTAAACACAGGCTCCCTGTAGCCCCCTGCCTTTCTTCAATTTTGTAGAATTCTTTGGAGCTTCAGATTTGGGATGACATAAAGCATTGATTTAAAGCTTTCCAGTTATTAGACATCATACTGAGACTTATTGAAGTAGAAGGGTAAGTGCTAGTAATTAATCAAGGCAACCTGGCTCTGCTGGTGCGATGGAAGTGAATGAGTTCCCAATAGGAGATTTAATTGAAACACATTAAGTTTCAAAATGAACTGGATGAAGTCAGGGGATTAGAACATAATTCTTTCAATCCTGGCAATTTAAAGAAAGAGAAAATTCTTTCTGAGGGATGAACTGCATAATGCATTGATGGGCCATCAAACACTAATTGCAAGCTATCAGTTAAAAGTGACACCTGGAGGTTTAATACTGGGTATTTGGATATGGGCCACAGGATAAAGATACCTTCTTAAATGTGAGTGGAGGTGAATTTAAGCCAGCAATGCTTATTTGGTATGAATGACAGCCCAACTGTATTTCATTGGAAGTGAAAGATGGGCCTGAAAGTGCATTCAGGGCACTTTGTCTGTTCAAAAGATCTGATCATGGTAATTTCTTCATACAGTGAAGAAATGCCACAGCCACCCATACCACTGAATGGTTCCCTCTGCTTATCAGCTGGGTGGTGTTGCTCTCACTGGTGGTTTGAAGACTGTACAAATAATGCAAAGATGAAAGGACGTTAGACAGTACAGCCACCCATACCACTGAATGGTTCCCTCTGCTTATCAGCTGGGTGGTGTTGCTCTCACTGGTGGTTTTGAAGACTGTACAAATAATGCAAAAATGAAAGGACATTAGACAGTCATAAACATTTTCAACCTCACTCTTTTCTCTCTGCACAGATCTTTTGCTTCTTGAGACCTCTGTGGGGACAGCAGAAGAAAGCACTGACAAGAGGACCACTCCATTGTGATCCCACAAAAGACAATGGCCTGAAGACACAGTTATCAGTGACAGTAGAACACTTCTGTTTGATTATTCTCTATAGCACTTATGTAAATGTTTTCAACTACAGCTGTGGATTTGCACTTTTTTCATGTCTCCTTTGTATTCTTTATGATGTTTGGTTGCATGATGTGAGTTCCAGTAGACAACAAGGCTGATGTGAAACACATTTATAGTAAAGCCTAAAACTGGACCTATGTTCCACCATGTAGCTGTTGTTACACAGCAGTGCACATTATAGATGGAAACACAGCTGCTAGGAAATATCACTGACAAGAACAGACGCTCTGAGAGATGAAAATGAGCATTCAGCCTTGACCTTTTGGTTTGCTTACCATGAAAATGGAAATGTCATTGTCTTGAGTATTTATAGAACACTGACTTAAGTCGTGGATCTTTTTATAATTTTAGTGAGAAATTGTGAGCGTCTGTTACCTGCTGCCGAGGTTGAAACCACGAAACCAAAAGGAAAGAAACAGGTATCTTTACACTAAACAAACTTCTTGCATCTTATTTGAACTGTCTGACTGTCATGGGAGATTTTCAGTATCTTCAGTAGTAATGAGCAATCAGTTTTTGGGAGAATACAACCTGATTTTGTTTTAATAAATTATTATTTCATAAGGTTCTTTTAGGGGGTTTAAGAGTTCTGCTCTGAGGTGAAGGGGCTGGGAAGGCTGAGTATCCAAAACTCCTGGCCTTGGGCAAAACTTGGGAGCTGCTAGTAATTTGGAGGCTGGAAAATGAAGACTGAATGTATTAAATTTTTGTAATTTAAAAATACTTCTATACTGATCTTGGTCACAATGGGGCAAACTGTTAAAGGGAAACGTGTTCTGTAAACTGTCACAGGTGTTTAATATAGCAGTTCCTAAAAGAAATGCTTTGAAATCATGACAGTAAATTCTGCATAAAAGCCAGTTGAGCAGAAGTTATATTGGAGAAAGAAGGACCAACTCTTTTCATGATTCCCTGCCTGAAATTTTGCTATACACTTTAGCTTACCTCTCTGTTATCTTTTATCTTTGTGTGAGCCTTCTTGGGACAGTGGTACAGTCCTTAGGACAAGAAGACCAAAGGTGAGTTTAGTCTAGATTTCTGTCTCAGTGGCCAGGAATGGATGCTTAGAAAGAGTATAAAAAGACATGTTATATCATGTAACTCCTATGTAAACACATCTTTAATTTTTATTGTCCTGGATAATTTTATATCATCTGTAAATTTATAATTTATCCCATTCAGCAGTTCATATGTGAATATATTGAACAGTTTTCACTCAGAAACCTGTTGAATTCCTGAGGAAATTTCTTCTTTTATGCCTACTCTTATTTCTGCTTTTAATTAATTATGAGTGTATAATAAACCTTTCTTTGTCTCTGCTCACTGCAGGGGCATGGAACTAGATGACCTTTAAAAGGCCCCTTCCAGCTCAAACTATTCTATGATTCTGTGATTCTTGTATCATGACTTGGTCAGGTTCTTACAATTTGATGGAGATTTGCCTTGTCAAAAGATTTCTGGAAATTCATGTAATTCTGTGAATCACACTGCCATTGTCAATATACCTGCTGACCCTTTCATGAATCCTAATAGCTATGTATGTGAGCCTTGACTTTCTACTGCAAAAGCTGCTCCAGTATAACCAGAACATCAAGTGTTGAGCAGAACTATAATTTCTCATAGCTTCACCTGCACAGAAGCCACGTTTTCTGGTGCAGGTTACTTGCACCCTCTCTCAATCCCCTTTTAAAAAGGGTCTTTTCACTTGCTACTCTCCTTTCCTGATGAAGAGTTAGTCTGTAGATTACCCCTACAGCAGCAATTTAGTAGTTTCACAGTTTGATTACTATACCACTTGGAGCCCAAGTGATTCCTTAGTAGTCTGTTCATAAATGTCCCCTACTGACCTTTTGGTGGTTCCTCAAACTTGTCCCTTATAAAGAAAGTGGCTGTGAATATCTCTAAGCTCTTCTTAAGTGAACCTGGATAAAGAGAATTCATCTAACTTTTTCGTTATGACTTAGATTTTTTTAGTTCTGTTAGCTCTGCAGACTGTACAAATTTTCTGCCAGGGAGCACAGAAGACCTTATTTACCTGAGTTATCTTCAAAATCTGTTTTCATCTCCTTTTTATGGTTTGACATTTGATTTATCTGAATTTATCCCCTTTTTTGTTTCCCTTCTTCAGATAAGACTTCTGTTTTTTAAAGGAAGTCTTTCTAACTTTCCTTTATTGTTGTTCAGTGGTTCTGACTTTGATGGGTACTTTTTTGTTTCTCTTTGATTAGAAGGTGTTATTTACAGTGAGACTCCAGTTTAGTTGTCTTTAAATAATCTCAAATTTGCCTGCAAGAATTTTATTCTTCTATGTGTTCCTTTTAATTTGTTTTTAAAAAGCTTCTTCATTTTTCTGTAGTTCTCTTTTTCTGAAATTAAATCTACTTCATTCTTGCAAATGCTAAATTTGAATATATAGTAGTCATAATTACAGAGAAACTCTTCAAAAGTAACATTGCAAACCACATCTCATCCACTGAAAACTAAGCCAAATTTCTTCTTTACTTGTGGGTTTTCTGACTAGCGAGTTTAACAAGTGGTCATTCATGATATTTAAAACTTGTATCTCTATATAATTTCTCACTATCACATTCCTTCAGTCTACATGGGTATAATTCAGTTCTCACATTTTTATTATCTGTTCTGTTCTGGCAGCTTCTCTGATCTCTGTCTAAGCAAGTTAAAGTCACATCACCACACGCCTGGCTGGTAACACCAAACTTCCTATTAGGGCAAGACACTTGGAACTGTACAAATTGTTGTGTTCCTTCTGGATGCAGTTGGGCTGTTTACCTTATTTTCCTCATTTAACTTTTTCTTCTCCTCTTCTCTCACTCATATTGCATTACAGCATCACTTTAACTTTGCATTCCTACCTCATTTCTGTCAAAGAGTAGCAAGTGTGCTGCTGGTCTATGACCCAGAGCTGGTGACGATGATGGCTTCCATCAACTGCCTGGTCATAATCAGACAGGCAAGACAATGACACAGATCCAGTCTGGAATAGCAGGGGACAAGGCTGGCGGCAAGACTATCTACAATGTAGTTCAGGCAAGGACTGTGGGCCGGATTCTGAGCTTAGCTGAAGCCTTGAGTCCAAGGGCAGAGGGTGAAGGTGGGTATCTCAGATGAGGCTGGTTGGGGCAATTAAAGGCTCTTAGGGCACTCAGGGCCATGGCAATTTGTACTCTGGCATTATGATGCTGCACAGTTTGGCCTTCTTCTACCTATTATATATACCCATATACCTATAACCTCATTTGAAACCAGAATTCCCCCATCTTGGTTTTTTCAGTTGTCTAGCATTTATATAGAAACAAATACATAATCCTTAATCTTGAAGGGTTACCAGTGGAGTTTGGCAGGAATCTTTCCTGGGACCTGTGCTGTAAAAATATTCATAAGTGGTCTGGAAAAGGGATGATTACTCAGATGAGAAAGTTGTTGGTAATACAGTGTTAATTAGGGTTTTATAGGTGAGAGTTGACTCTGAAGAATTGCAAATGGACCTTGTGAGGCTGGGCAGTGAACTGACAAATAAAATTCAATGTAGATAAATTAAAAATGTTGCGTGTTTGCAGGGGAAATCATCCTAATTCTCACATAGAACGGTGGACTCCGAGATGACCATTAACACTCAAAAGTGAGATTTTGGTACTGTGATAAATAGTTCCATGAAAATGTCAGCTCAATGATCAGGAGTGGTCAAAAAAAAAAGAAAAAGGCAAAACATATGTTAAGGGCCCTCAAAATGAGAATTACAGATCAAATTACAAAATATCATAATATCACTGTACGTATCCATGGATTGCCTGCCTGTTGGTTACCTTGTGCGGTTCTGGGTCTCACTTGTCATGAAAGGCATGGTAGAGTTGGAAAAGACTTGGAGAAGGACAGTGAAGACACTCAAAGGTGAGAAATGTGGACTGGCTAAATACACGAAACAAATTACTTGGGCAGGGGTGAGGAATGACAGAAGCCTCCAAAATCACAGGTGTGGAGAGACTGGACACAGATCCACTATTCACTGTTTCTGCCAACAGCAAGGGTAAGAAAAGAAAACAACTGAAGGTGGAGGAACTGAACTCAAAGCACAGAAAATGAGTTGGTTCTTACAGAACATGTAATAGATTTGTGAAAGTCCTTGCTAAAGGATGTTTGGTTGTGAAAGCTTAATGGGTCCAAAAGGATAACAGAGAAACTCATGGAAGAGAAATGAATGGATTGTTGCAAAATATGTAGAAAACACTTCTAGCCCAGGAAATTCAGGGGGTGAAATAACTGGTTATTGGGAAAGTATGTAGAGAGCACCACTTATGTTTATTTTCATTCTTTATGTTCTTCTTCTTTCCTGGACATCCCATTATCAATCCACTTATGGCCAAGGATTATGCCAATCTATATTGGTTCACAATGAGTAACAAGCAGCAAAGGCAACAAAATCTCAGCAATATGTGTAGGTTTTCAAACACCTTTGTGCTTAGAAACCAAAAAAATATTCTCACCCTGAAGTTCAGCTCTGAGGTTCTGCCTAAACTTGTAAATTGAACAGGGCCAGCACTTAAGCAATGGATCCTGATCATCCATATTATTTAATTGCTAGCATGTTCTTTCAGACTGTTTTTGACTCAGGCCAACCAAAGCTGTTGTCTCAGACAGTGCTTGGCATTGGACCTGAGACTGTTCCCAGCTGGGTAACATGGATGTCGCCACCCTATTTTGTACAGGAGGAACATTTAGTTGCATGGATGAGAGCTCTGTTGTAACCTGTGGTCTTCAGGATCAAAGAATGGTTTGTGGTCTGTTTTGTTTACTTGCACAGATGTAACCTCAATGTCTGACTGTAGAGTCAGGCTTAGACTATGCAAGTAGACAAAATGTGCCTGGAGCTATTTTCTGATCCCGAGGCCGATGGGTACAGCACCCATGGCACCAAACCTTTAAACACCCTTTCTCTTCCTTTCACTTCCCCAAGTGGGATGGCCACATCCCAAATGTTTCCTGGGAAAGGTCCCTTGCCTGTGCCCATCTTGAACAATACCCAGACACTGTCTGGAGGTGCCTAATTGTGCAGGGTTGGTGCTAACAGTTTAAAAGTACCAATAATGAGGGGTCATTGCATCTGTCTGCAGCCTTGGATCTGTTTAGCTTTTAATGCCCAGGGTGCCAGCTGCAGAACAGAAGCAGCATACGAAGGATAATGTCTTTGTCCCCTTGGTAATGAACTGGTAATTAGCTGCCTCAGTGGTCTCCCGGCACCTGCAAGATTTGTACTTCTGCCTGAATGATGCATGGCTCTGGTCCCAGCCGGGCTGGGAGCCGTGGCGACTCCCATCTTGAACAATACCCAGACACTGTCTGGCAGTCAGGGCCTGTGCCACCAGCCCAGCCAGAAGCAGGGCAGCTGGAGGGCACTGCGGCAACCCCAGCCTTGGGCATCACGCTGGGGCTGTGGCCAGGCTGGGCCGTGGGCCCTCGGGCAGGCCTGGCTTGGTGGGGCCCATGGCCCGGCAGGGCTCCGGGGAGCTGGGGACTGGCCCTTCTGCGGCATTAATGGCGCAGGGGCCAGTGGTCCTGGTAGCCTGAAATGGGGTCCTGGGCCGTGGGCAGGGTGGGGGGAGCCCCGGGAGTGGGCAGGAACAGGCAGGGG
>NW_010541248.1:0-18679 GCF_000687285.1 Phaethon lepturus | reverse complement strand
TGGTCACAACTAGTTTAATCTTGTTCTTCCTTCACTCACCTTCCAGAGCAAGTGGCAGGATTCTCTCAGTCGGTTGTGCGACCCTAGCCCAGAAAAAAGATTTATCGCTAAGTAATATACCTTTTTATACCTACAGTGAGATCTGAATACCTGCTGCCCTTACGTGTGGGCTGACTGCCATTTATTTGCTTTGTTGATAACCATGAAACCTTCAACTTTGGCCTCCTCCATTCCCTATTGATTCCCTTGTTGAAATCAACAGTTGCCTGGGTCAATGTACGATACCTGCTAAAATCCTTAACAACTTTCAGTTCAGGACATCTATGTCTTCCAGTGGACTGGACATGATAGTTTTTACCTGTGGATATCTGTTATACTTTTATATTCATAAGTGTATTCTGTATTGCTTTAATTTTTCCATACAGGGACTTTAAAGATCAATAACACTTTGCAAAGAGTTTAATTCAAAATAAGTCAGAGGTGGAAGTCAGAGGTTTATCAAGTGCACATAGTGCTTTATATATCACCTCTGAATTTATAAATTATTTGGATATTGTTTCTAGAAAAAAAAACCCACTTTTTTTCCTTGCTCTCTACAAGGGTGGAAGGATCCAATTTTTTTTAAGGGAGTATTAATGACAAAATATATGCTGTTTAGTGGGAAATTACAGTTTTCACATGATGTAAAAAAAACAGATTTTGTTCTGTAAATTGACAATTAATTTCACAAAAATATGCTCCTTTAGACATTAGAGAAATCTTATCTTTTACTAACACCATGTATTAGAAAAGGATGCCCAGTGTAGTCAATGACATTGTGTAAAAGATAATGTTTTTCTCTACATTTCAGAAAACACTTGTGAAAAATGTGTGCAACTTCCCTCAATGCTGCTTTTGGAAAAGTAATAATCTTAATTAATTAATCATAGGTTTCTTTTCTCAAATAGTGTATTTGAATGGTAAATTATCAGATCCATGGTTGATTATGATCGCATTTTTCCTCAGAGGTGCCTCAGTTCTCTGCTTTTAACTTCTCCCTGAATGCTCCGCCTTAAATCAGACCCGTTCAATACCCACAGGGTCACTGCTTTGGGGATTGTGCTGGACAAGTGAGTGTACCATGAAGATGGCTCTTCCTTTCATACAGATGTTATAGCTCATCTTTCATACCTAATGTCCCATTGACACTTAGGTCATGCTCACGAAAATTTACAATTTATACTAACATTATTTTAAAGCAGCCTGTTTAAAAATGCTGTGGTGCAGTTCTCATAGTGTTTCCATTTGTTAGCAGCCATCAGTGAACTGTACTGTCTCTTCCTTTTCATAAGCAGCTTTGATTTTCCTTAGTTGCTCAGTGAAATTAGTCTTCTGCTACTGTCACAGAGTTGGCGGTGTTCTCACAATATTTCAGTAGGGTCTGTTAGATACTTTTCTCTAAGCCTATGATGAATTGCAAGTGTCATACGAAGAGTGTCTAGATTTCCGGAGGGGGAGGGTTAGAGGCTGGTAGTGCAATTTTTTTGCTTATATGGTAAAGAGCTGAAGGCATCCTTATAACTGAAGAACAAGAAAATGCCTTTTGGCATGCTTAGTGCTATTAACTGCTCCAATAGACTGTCTTATTTCTGAAAACAACAATTAGCCTGTTCCGTAACACAGTTAATGTTTAAATACACTTAATTGGAGCACATTGCTTAGGCAAGAAGTGGCTTGAGGGTCTCTCAGGACCAATGTCAGCAAGACTTGTAAACTGTGTTTATTACTGCCCTTTGATAATTAATTACGCTTAGCTTATGAAAAAAAACGCCAACCAACAACAACAGCCTTGTCTTGGTGATATTCCAAATAGCACTCTGTCAGCGTAGAATTGCCTTTGGCGCATGGGGTACTGCATGGTTACGGAAAATGAGGGGCTGAAAAGGTAACTGGGTATCTTTCAGATAATTATTTTAAAGGAATTAGCTATTTACGTATCTGCTACCTGGGGGTGGGATACACACTTCGGAATCCCCCAAGAGTCCCAAAGGCAGGACTCTCTCTGTAAGCTGGAATTCTTACATACTATATACTAAACCTCTTGTTGACCTTTTCAAAAGAAACCTAATATCCCAATTCAGCTTTGAAAGGACAAATATCCATCAAAAGCCTGCATCATTTTCAAGGAATTTGGAATAAAAAATTTGTAACTTGAACTACAGATAATATATTATAGGTTACAGTTAATTTAAGAAAAAAAATTGAAAATAGAATTTAACAGGACTAAGTTCTTGCTACAGTTGTACAAATTCAACATGTAGATTTTTATTACCGTTTCTGCTGATGAAATATAGTAAATACTTCCAAAGTAGATCTATTGTACATATCAGAAGGGTTGTAAAAGGAAGGAAAATCTGATCTCATACCTCAGAGTCTGATGTCTATGATCACTGGTGCCATCACTTCTTAAAAGATAAGCCTATGAAGAACATAATAATTGCTGAACAGTTTCCAGACTTGTGAACATCATCTCCAGTTAAAAGCGTTCATTCAATCATGTGAGTGAATGCAGTGTCACATCCTTTGCCAGTTCACAGAATATATTTTGCAAAATTAAATACTTTTGTTAATTGTTTTTTGTTTCCTGTTTTTCAGTGAGGAATATTTTCACCCAATTTAGTCATTAAAAATGGAAACAGGTAAATAAATATGGTGTCAGGGAAATAATTTCCTGTCATGTATCTCTGCTCTGACTGGGCCAGTTGAACACAGGCCTCAAAAAGAACCAAACCCTTGAGACAGAGATCAAACCTGATTTAGAAAATGAAACATAACCCCCTCTACACCAAACAGGAAACAAGTCCCTAAAATTTGGTGTGTAAGTATGAACTTTTTGTTGGATTTTCTTCATTATAAAAATATAGACAAAGAGTTCTATTTACATGTCTTTTCTTTCTGGAATTTTTAAGGTGTTTGTATGTCACACTTTGTAGTTTTACCTCAGAGCCATCCAGATTAGTGTCTCTTCTTTTTATTTATAAAAGATTGGATTATCTCCTGGAGCTGAACATTTAAAAAAATATGAGAATTTTCATAAGCACTAGTATATTTGGATATCTAAAATTTGTTATTATCTTACTGTTTTTAATCAACGGAGGCACAAACAGAGCTTACAGACATAGTGGGGCGTTGTCTCAGAGGCTTTAGCCTTGTGTTGCTGTTTCTCACAGTAAAACCTGAAGGTTCTGTATAAAGTAGATATGTGAGGGAGAAATTGTTTTTTGTCTAGAAGTTTAACTATCACTGTTTGTGTAGCGATATGGTACCTTCTTGGAACAGAAAGCGTTCAAGCACCCAAACCCACAGGTTTCCAGAGTATGATACAGGCCAAACTCATGCATATGGAGGTTAAAGGCACTGTAGCAATCTTACAACTTTGATCAACTTCAATTTCTTTCCCCAGTGGGGTTTGATATGTGTAGAATGCTTTCCTAAAAGGCAAAGAGAGACCTCTACAATGGTCTGAAAAATCAGCCTAGAATCCACAGAGTAGATAGTTATGTGATATTTCTCAGGGAAGCATCAGAGCTCCTCACCATCATTACCAGACTTCTTTCTGACAATCCTCTCTTCATGTAAGACATGAGGAACTGAGACATAGTACAGATCAAGTGACATGACCATGGTCATATTATCAGAATGTCTGGTGAGCCAGGATCTTCTTTTTCAAATCTCTGCTCTGTTCACCAGACCACTCCATGCCCAGCCTGTCGTCTAGAGACCGACCATCTTTCCACAAAAGAAGATACCTCTTTGTGAGAATGAATTTCTCTATGTCTGTGGATCTGACCAGCTCCTGCTGCTCAGTGTTAAAACAAAGATGGAGAACAGCCACAGCTGGGACTTGCGGAGAGGACAGCAGAAAGCTTAAAGGCCTGCATTGTCAATTTTTCTTCTTTAAAACTCCAAGTTTTATTGGAGTTTCAGTAGTGGTTGGTCATACTGGATGACCTTTTAAGGTCCCTTCCAATCCAAACTATTCTATCATTCTATGATATATTCCTAAACAGTCTGCAGAACATGTGTAGCACTTCCAAGAAGGGAATAGAAATAGTTCATATTAAAGGAGGAGAAGCTTCATTTTTTTCCTTTTAGGAAATATGTCACAGGATTGACCGCTTTGAAAATTTTTTCACAGCCCATTACCTTAGAGTGATCATGTCTTTCACTAAGAACTGAAGGATGTTGGTTCTCATTCAGCAGTGCCCCAATTATGATTTCTGAGGCTGAATGGGGTCAGGGAATTCATCTATTCTCACAGTCCACAGAAGATGAGCCATGGCCTCACTCAAGCCACGCAATTTGTATGTCTTTAAAATGCAGGATGTTTTCTAAACGCAAAGGGTGTACTCTATAAAAGATAAAGTGAGAAGATGTTATAATCTGGAAGCAATGCAATCAGGATAAGAGCCAGCTGATGCTTCTTCCTTTTTTTTTTTTTTTTTTAATTAATAATTTTCTTTTCCCCTTGGATTTGGGCAATTTTAGTTAAACACCACACAGTCTTCTGCACAATCATCTTCTTCTGCCAACTCAGAGCATTTCCAGCTTCACGATTCTGATTTGTGTGGTTTGGAGATTGAATGCAGCCTGAAACGATGGATGCTTTTACTTGCATACAGCCATAGTTAAAACCAAAGCAAACAACAATAACTTAGCTTTCAAAGTTAGATGCATGATTCATGATAGCATGAAGAGTTGAAGTCTTTCTTTCTAGGGAACATCATCCTGCACCCTTTTAGTCCAGTTTAGAAAACATGTTAATGGCATCTGAGTGCTGTTTTGTCTGCAGTTGTATTTTTATTATATTCTGAGAGTTAAAACACTCTGCAGCATTATATTCTGCAGATGAATCTTGGAAGGACTATGCCAAGGCAAGGGATAAATAGATATTGAAACCTTGTGATGGAAAAGAAAGTGAGATGTCAAGAAAAAGGAAGTGGGAATACTACCTCTGCTTGGAATCAGCATCACACACCCCTTGCTTCTTTAACTTTTAGAATTTACAAAGACAGTCTCAGACTTTCTCTTGAGCTGGGGAGAATATAGGAAGCTGAGGTGAAGGAAGGAAATGGGGCTTCTTTCAGCTAGCTGTTGCCATAGCTTCAGCATGATTTTATAGTAACAGTACTGCAATTTGTTCCCCTTGTCAAGGCATTTTATTTATTAAAAATACCATCCTGGAAAATCACTCTGTGTTTAGTCAAAGTGGAGATGATCTCCACAGGTCTTTTCAACATCAAGCATTCTGTGACACACTTCTAGTAAGCCCATTTAGGAACCTGCTAGTTCCAAATTCCACAGCTTCACTTCAGCCTTTTTCTATTTTTTGTTACAAATTGATCATTTAGGGACTTCACTGAAAAACACTATGCTTTTCCATCCTCCAGCAAGTGTATTTTTAATGTTGTGTCTATTTTCTGCCTAGATAAATAAAATCCCACTCTATTTGGCATCACTTTCTTCCTTTGGATAGGAAAGATCTAAGTAGGTTCAGTACTCTGGAATACAGCCCTCAGTTTCCTTGCAAATCTTGAAGCTAAATGTCTAGGAACTTGACTGGGTGTGGGATTCTTTAACATACAGCACTCTGTGAACTAGAAATTCTGTTTTATGATTCAACATGTTGAGGTCAATATTTTACAGTAATAAGGACTAAGATGACACCACTTTGTGTGGGCTGCATTAAATTTGGGCTAAAAAAGTGAACAGTGAACCATATAATTACATAGAAATGGGATTCACTGTATGGTGGCGAAGGTTTGGTCAGACCTCCTGAAATGCTGTCATTATGAATGCTTTGGATTTTTTCCCTCTCCTTTTCCTTTCCTACAAGATGGTTTAGCTCTGCAAAGAAAGTTCTTCACTGACATATTTGCAAGGCTGAAATTGGGTGTGTTCAAGTTGGTAAAGATGCACTAAACTTCATATACACAGTGGTAGCCAGCTCATCTTTTTTTTTTTTTTTTTGACCATGGAATGGAGGATTGAGTTCTGAAGTGGAGGAGAGCTGAGTGTTAATGTCTTGGCTGCAGCTGTGACTGCTTAGTGGTACGACAACTTGTGGCAATTGCAATTTCCCGATATAGCTAGATGCTAGGCATGTGGCTGAGTATTGTGGCTTAACAAGTTATCACCATCAGAAGTGAACAGCGGCTAGCAAACCGGCAGGGCTGATGTCATGTTTTGAAAACATTAATTCACTTACAGCAATAGTTACTTCTGCAGTTCTTGTTTGCCTGGCTCTGCGTAATTGCTAGTTGGGATGGTTCCACCTATGCTCATTGTGTGTTCGGTTTCAAGACAAGCATTAAAGTTTAAATCACTGACCTTGGCTCCAAATTAGAGGACGATTTTGTAAAATGTTCTCTCACTCCCCCACCCATTTAGCAACCTCCTTGACCTCTGGGGGCTTGATTTCCCTGAAATGCAGAAATAAATCTAACTTTGTTTCCTGGGGGGTGTGTGTGTGTGTGTAATTTGTGTATTGTTTTAATACGATTTAAAATTACTTCTTCTCTCTATCACTGTTCATAGAAATCTTTAAAATGTTTTCTTTCTTCTTTCTTTCTCACGTCAGTTTTTGCCCTGTGCTCTTTCAATAGAAAAAGCAGAAATTATCTATTAAAATATTAGAAAATATACATCTGCTTTTCCCTCTCTGCCACAAGTCTCTACCAGCATCACTTTGAGTTATCCCCCCCATCTTGCCCTGGATGTCAATCAACAGCTGATCCCATTCTCTCCTCCCCCAGTCTCTCTCCCTCCTCTGAAACAGTTTATTTTGGACTTCTCTGAACCTTGAACATCAATGTATTGTAAAATGAAGCAGATTACAGTGATTGGAAGGTTTCTGAGAGGCAAAAAGACCTTTTTCAACAATGTCTGCTGAAACTTTCCTGGTTTTGGCAGTGAGAAAAAATCAAAGGTAGCAGTTCTGCTGGCACTGAAATTAACTGCATGGAGGTCATAAGCTTGCAGTCCAAGACTACAAGCTGCAGATTAAAGCTGGTTTGTTCCACCACTCCTCTCCCCCACCCCAGTATTTCCTACTGCCTGTTATCATTTGCCATTTATACATTTGCTCATACTAATAACTACCTTCTTCTTTCAACTGTCATTTCTTTGTGATTTGTTACTTAGATATTAGAATCCAACCAAATGTTTTTGAGAAGGTATTACTATTTGATCTACTGTCTCTTTTCTGGCCAAATCTATAACTGGAGTGAGTTGGGACAGCTTGACTGTTCCTGGTGAAGCTATGTTACTTTGTGCTGGTCCTGACCACATTTTCAAGCTTATTCCTCACTCCCCACCCACTACTTGCTCTTACCCCAGCATAAGAAGGAAAGGAAGTTGTGGCCATGGGAAACTTTTTAATAGTTTTCATTTAAGAGATGGTTCTTACTATACATATATTTTCAACAATACTTGATACTAAAAAGGAATACTTTGTAGGCTCTCATTGATGGCAAACACTACTGCTAAGAAGTGATGTAATTTCTTCATATCACAGACTGTACTTCACACTCTATCTACCCATAAAGCTAACTTGCATGCACAGGAATATTATTATGTAATTTTGAAAACTACTGTTCCCTAACCAAATGCTAACTGTAGTACTCATACCTGTTAAATATGTTGAGGGTTTTTCCTTGTTGTCAGCTGAGTATTTCACAGAAATCATATACATCTGTGAGAATTAAAACCGGATGGGAAGTTGTGCTCTATCACAAGGTCCAGGCAAGACTTTTTCATTTGACTTGTTATCCACTATTCAACCCTTGGCTGTGCTCCTGCTTTGGTCTGTATTTGGTCTTCAAATTTCAAAGGTAGGATAGGTGTAGTTTTTAACACTGAAGGTGCTGACTGTGCTAGAAATCCAAGGAAAGAAAGATTGCTAGTATTGCTATAGTTATATTGTCATCAGTGATAGCACACAACATCCATATGTTATGCCACGCTTCTACTGGAGGATGCAACCAATTGGAACAGTGATGGAATATCAGCAGGATGAAGTTTCAATGTGAGACGTCTACTGTGCTAAGCTCTACATAAAGAGATGTGATTCAAAAATATAGAATAGCAACAACAAATTGCTCAAAATAAATCTGGAGCTGAGTAACTGATGCTGTTGCAAAAAAAAAAAGATAACCCTTACTTTAGTGTCAGCTCAGGGAGAATATTATTCTCTTCTACTTGGAAGTGACAAAATCTCATCTGGAAGACTTTTGCCTACTGAGCTCTTAGAAATGGACAGACAATTTGCATAACAGTAAAAATGAAAAACAAAATTTAGGGAATGTCATATGAAGAAAAATGAATGAATCAGGTTTCTTTGGGGACTGGCATGGATGTTCGTTTGGAAGCAACTATTAATGTTGCAATTTAACAGTGACAGGTTGTTTTCCATAGCTGCTGGAGAAAGATAAGAAAACATTTGACTTAATTTGCAACAAGGTTTTAATTTGGATAGTAGGAATTACTTTTTTTAACTGTTAGGCAGGCGAGCTGTTGTTCTGGAGGGTTCCTGAGCATTGGTTTGGATGAATGTCTCTGAGGAATGCTCCAAATGTGCTCCAGGTAATGGGTTTACTTTAAGTAATGAATGTACTTTAGTGTCACCTGGAAGTTCATATTTGACATGCAACCTTCCATCTCTGAAGTAAACTTTGCTTTCACTCTGCATCTGATTTTGTTAGTCCAGCTGTCAGCATAATGGCAATCAAGTTTAGAGGATGAGGGACAGGCAATAATAAATTGAGATATTTTTGTAAACCTTCAACTTTTATGGAAAGTAATTTTGCAAGGTGTCAATCTTTACAGTTTTGTAGGAAAAATGACTCTAAAATGTTGCCTTCCTTATTCACCCTTTCTGTTTTCTGAATCTGTTAGGAAGGTGCAGGCACATATTATAATTTTATTCTTGCTCTTCCTGCAGCAAGGATGAAACAAGTAAATGTGTGTCTTTTTGCTCCTGTAAACCTTCCCAGCAAAGCTCAATCCTGTTTTTCTAACCACAATCCAAAGTTGTCTTCTCACCTCCTTATATCCCTGTTTGTGCTGGGACAACCTTTTATACCCAGATCTGCAAATAGTCACCAAGCCTTGGAGCACTTGGTTTGATGTTGTTTTTCAGTAACATTCCTTTCATCTCTTGGAGGCTCCCATCACTGCCTGTTGCTTCGTTTTGGTAGGGTAACCTAGAAGTGGAGATGATATGACATATAGTGTAGTGTAGTGTGAGAGGCTGCAGTTAACTGCAGTCGTCTTCCTAAATGCATGACAATGAATACGGTATCATTCCTTTAAGCCAACAAGACCACAGAGATGCGGTAGGCACGCATATTTTGCTCCATCTACTTGGTACAGTGGGCAACAACGAAGTAGTTAAAATATGCATTGATATAACTTGGTCTAGTCGTAGCAAGAGGGTAATTTACTGTTTCAGCAATCGGACAAGCAAAGTGTAAGTGTTGGCTTTAGAAGAATCTGTTCTGGTCCAGCCCTTAACCAGTTCTTGTATTAGATGTCTGTAAAGCACATATCTCTCCAGTGGACTACAACAGAATGAACTATTTTCATAGCTAGTCTAAGTCCAACAAGCCTCAAAAAGTGTCAGCAAGGGTAAGCCTGACATGTTGCGACAGCCATAATGTATGGGATTGGGAGTGTCTCATGTACACACTAAAATAATATATTTGCTTTCATTTTAAAGTCATTAAATTCCTGCTAAAATGATAAAGCAACTGGAAAAAAATATCTGGCACAAAATAACAATTTGTCAAAAGTAAATACAAGGATAGCTAAGTTCTTCTCTGTGTCTTAGTCTTGCTATGCATGGGTTTAGCACAAGGACATGGAACATTACAGCTCATTCTCAGCTGTGGTCCTTGCAGAACAAGGACATACAGTGAGTCATGGTAGCAGCGGAGCAGCAGCAGCAGCTACACAGAACAGAATTTCTTCAGCTTTGTATGTTTAATACTATCTAAGTTTGCTCTTACCTGTCCTTTTTTCTTCCTCCATTTTAATACGTAAATGTTTACTAATAATTGGGATATTCTTGCTTGTTGTAACTACACCTTTGTAGTTTACAAATTCTATATATCTCCATCTATTAATTTCCATTTGCTAGCTATGTTTTTTTTGTAAAAGTCAAAACTGAATGATAAACATAAAAATATACATGCTTGAAGAAGTTGAAAAGACTGTCAACAAGTCTGAGTGTAATAACTCACCATAAGAGAGCTGAGCACTATCCAAGCACAACTCCCTGACTCCATCTGTCATGACACTGTAGTCAATAGTAACAATTTTTAGGGTTATGTATTTGGGCAAATAGGGACAAATGCTTATCACTCTCTGAAAGGTGATGACACCCTTCTTGCAGTTGACAGTGGTGAGCATGGTACAGGTTTGCTACAGGTTAATTGACTCTGTAATATGTTAATATATTTCTCAAGGATAAATTTTCCATTAGTTACATTTATTTCTATATTTCTCCTCCCACATCCTGCAACGGGTCTGGAGGGGATAATGCTTAGGCACATAGCCTGGTGTTATTCAGGAATTCACTGTGCAGTCTTACTCGTTTATCTCAAAGTCACTTATTTTCATGTATCATAGTATTTGCTTTGCTAATACTTGGGTCTCGGTAGCAGGCTGAGAGAAGTATTTTCTCATGATCTACTGTGCTATCTTCCTTGGACTGATTTTCACTTCAGTTTTATAGCTGCTCTGAATGTGTCATCCACCTGGGTTTGTTATCTGTTCACTTTAATCATTTATGTTCTAATGTATGGAGAGATTTGGGACATGAAAGTGAACCTATCCAAGGATGGGAAGCAAGGTCAGTAGGAGGGCACATAGAGACTGTAAAAGAGTTCCTTTTCCAAACTCGTATTTCTGCGAGCTCCCAGTTTAATTCAGTGGTGGTTCAAAACTTCACTGTTCATGGTGAAAGCCCTCCAGTTTGCCTGCCAGGTGTTCTGTCACTGGGTCCCCAGTGATGCCCAGGCTGCCTTTACTTTCGTCTGATCCTCTGAAGTGAGAGTGTACTCTCCAAAACTCCTGCATCTGACATAACATTCCCAGCACCTGTGACCTGTGAGTGCTTTTTACGTGTCTTCCAAGATATTTCCTCTGAGCAGTGTTTTTGCCTCAGCTTGTTGTGGGTACTCTCTGCATCTGAGTGCATTTTGTTCTCCTACGGCTATGCTTTTCGTAAGCGTAGGGTACTGCATGTGGGCAGTAGAGGAGTGGACTGAAAGTGGTGGGGTAGGGCTATTCTGAGTCATGGTGGTGTCAGCCATTGCCTTTGGGTAAATGCTCAGTCTCTGGACTCATTCTGGCCAGGGAACCTGTTTACCCTTAGCCAGGTCATAAAAGGGTCCCAAAGAACATCCTAAAAGTCAGATGGAGAAGGCCTTAATGGAAAATTTCACTCCTTGGTAAGTTTAGAGAAAAAGCAAGAAGATGCTTCTCTTTTGTCGTTTATCTATGAAAAGTATTCACAGCATGGGAGACTGTCTGAGCCACGTACAGAAATACCTTGCTGAGCAATTGGGACTGCATTAATGCTCGGATTAGTGGGAGTTTGTGTCCCTGTGGTGGTTACTAGTATTCTTCAGTAAGCTGGGAGTTTTTTCTCCACTCAATTATATTGATGCAAGGAAAAAGGAAAGAAATCATGCTTCTAAACTAAATGCACTACATACGCAAATCAATGTGTGGGGCCGAGAATAGCAGAACTGGCAGCAGGTTGGTTTGACTAATTGAGTCAGTCAGGTTAACCTGTTCTAAAGCAGCAAGCTTCAAGCCAGAGGAAGATCTACTGTTGATGCAGGCTAATTGTGAGGTTAACGGAAAACAAATTAGGGGCAAAAAAGATTTATCAGTTAGTGTCCTTCATGGTATTTATATGGTTTTAACTTCTATTGCAGGCATGTTATTCACCCTTCCAGGTTCCTGTATAAGATTCCCCATTGAGTACAATTTTAAAAAGCACTAGGTATCAGCTTAGTGTGGTTGTCCAATTGTTTGAAAACAGAGGGAATTAGCCTGCTCTCCAAAATGGCTGTGCTGTTTTTAGCATACTGACTTGGCTTGTTCTGAGTTTGATATCACTATCCTGTGCTGCCTTTACGTCTATAAAAACCTAAAAGTTTATAGGACGGTAAAACGAGATGCAGTACTAAGAATAGTCTTAGGATAGATTCTGTCCTAAGAGTGATGCTCACAATGTAGGAATTCCCTAAGAATGTTGTGAATTGTGTGTATCTGCCTAAAGATGCCTGAAGAGCCTCACCCATGCCTGGAAGATTTTAAACTCTGGGTTTGCTACACTTCTCTGGGAAGACTGTATTTCATTAAGCAAACAAAAATGCCTGTTCCCAACTTAAGATAATGCGGCATCAAGAGTACCTATACAACCTAATAGGAGCCATTTTTAGGGGACTAACAATATATGAAGAAGGGCATCTTGCCTATAAGTGTTTTTTTATTTTTCCTAGGAAAGTGTGAAATGGTAAAATTCAATATATCATTTCAGAAAAAAAAATGTTTTTAGGAATAAAATTCAAAATCAAAATGAAAGAATGCTGAATGATTCTGAAGCTTCTGTTACTATAGAAAAGTGTTTAATTCCTGAAACGCCCTTGGACAAAGTACCCTATACTTTTAAAGTTAAGTACACTTACTGCAGTGGGAACAGAGAAAGTGTGCCTATGTGTGTTTTTCTTTGAACCACGTCCTCGGCTGTACTGAAAACACAATATATGTTTCTGGTGGAGGGACTGTTCCGTTTCATATTTATGGATAAATCAGTACCCAAAACCAATGGCAAAAGCTAGTGATCTTGTAGATGAAGAAAACGCCCTGTAATTTGCTATTGGCATCACAGCTCTTGGGATTTTAATCTTTATTCAAAAAATATATGTATTTAAACACAGGATCTTCATAAAAAATGCTCAGACCACATGTAGACAAACACTGACTAGACAATTTACCGCATCCTATGCAATTCACAACTCTAAAAAGAAATGTAGTCTTCTCTCTTTTTTCTTTTTTTTTTTTTTTTGGTATATTTTTCCAAAAATGCTTTGCTTCTAGTTTTAGCAGCAAATAATTTGTTTGGACATGAGTCTAGACTGAGGATGACTTTCTGGCAGGAGATGTGGAATGTACCTGTTCCCTTCAAAATCTATTGATTCCCTAGTTAGTGTCACTGCTAGAAAGAGCAGGCTGAACAGAACAACTCAGTGGGTGAATGGGTTAGCTGTGCAGGGGTATCTGGCTTTTTGGATGGGAGCATACTATTCAAATTAGATTAAAAAATAGCAAAATATGCTGATGGAAGCATTTGGGTGTTTCTCTCTGGAGCCACTCTGCCTGAAGGCTGATGTTTTCAGTGTGACTGCCGTGTATGTTCCAGCAGAGACACATACATTGTACTTTGCCTTGGAGTCTTCATGTACTTAATCAAATGACTGCTTAATGCAAAAAATAAACAGTCTTCTTGGAGCAGGGTTTGGAACCCAGGTTTTCCTATTTCCCAGAGAGTGCCCTAAATGGTTTGGCGGGAAAGTAACATTCCTGGCCTACTAAATCTTGAATTCCTTTATGAAGGTGGAACAGCTCCAGTAGAAAGAACTAAAACCACCACATTTTCTTCTACCACATATAGTCTGTACATCTGCTGCTAGAGCACTCTCCCAGGCAGTGAGGGAGGAAGGCTTGAACTCCTTTTGCTAAACACACCCTAGGACCCAGGGTTCCCATGTCCTGTGTAAGTGTGCTAGTCATGGAGCTGTTGCTTAAAAAAAAAACTATTAGAAGTCAAATGGCTGACCTGTCATGCTTTAAAAGAAGCCTGTAGGGTTAAGTTCTTAAGTTTCAGGATTGGGAAGGATATAAGACATCATTTCTCACGGGCTCTGGTGGCCTTCTGTCAGTGTTCTGCCTCTCTTGAGTCCCAGTCCTCCTGCACATTGATATACAAACATTGGGGGCTAGGATGAAAGGTTTGGGACTCAAGGTGATGGTCTCAGTCCTGCCAGTGATGAACAAAGGTTTGCACAGAATGGATGTATCCCACAGATCAAGGCCTGGCTATATGGCTGGTGTTACAGGCATGGCCATAGGACCCTCTTGCAGAAATTAGGATTGCTGGGGAGAGATGGGATCCACCTCACAAAGAGGGGGCAAAGTATCTTTGCCAACAGACTTGCTAATCTAGCAAGGACAACTTTGAAGAAGGTTCATTAAAGGATGGAGAGTGTGGCCCACATCTACATGAAGGAACAGGCAACAGAGGGGAAGTGTACATGGGACATGGCAACCTGGAAAGTTCTTGTACTATACTTGAGAAGGGCTGTTGCAAGAACCTGTAGATAAGCACACTCAACTTGGGAAGAAAACAGGAGAAGCTGTAAGTCTGTGCACAGTCACTGATCTCTGACATCTCTGAGATAACATAGATATGGTGGGACAGTTCTCATGATTACAAAGCTGTAGTGGGTGGACACAGGATGGTTAGGAAGGATGGGCAGGAAAGATGAGCATGGGCTTGCGCTCTGTGCAAGGAGCAGCTCAAACATGGGGAGATCCTTGATAAAAGAAGGAAAGAGCTGTTTGAACTTATGGTTCAGGATCAGAGGGGAAGCCAATAAAAAGGATCATTGTGTTGGGAAACTGATACAGACTATTCAGTCAGGAAGAAGAGGTGGATAAAACTTATTTCAGAGAATCAAAAGACACCTCACGGAGGTCCCGGTGATTCATAAGTCACTCCAGTATCTGCTGGAAGGCTAGGATTGTGGAAGGCAAGTAATCCAGGGGATTTCTTGAATGTTTTTAGGAAATTTTTGATGTAAACATTGGATGAACCAGTAAGGGGAAGGCATCTGCTGGACATGTTGCTTATGAACAGAGAATAACTAGCTGGGAATAGTCAGTGGCAGCCTTGGCTACAAGGACCATTAGATAGTGGTGGTTAATATCCTGCAGGAAACAAGGCAAGCAAGTACTAGAGACCAGAACATGGACTTTGGGAGAACACACTTGTTCAGAGAATGAGCAAGCAAGATCATGTGGAAGGCTGTTCTGAAGAGTAGAGGAGCTCATCCTTTAGAGGGAAGGAAAGTTTTTTGTTCATCAGGGACAATCTCCTCAAAGCACAAGATTGGTCCATCACAATCTGTGAGAAAATGGGCAGGAATAACAGGAGACTGGGCTGGATGACTGGGGAACTCTTGGCTGGGATCAAATGCAAAAAAGAAGTGTACAGGGAGTGGAAACAGGGATGAGCTAACAAAAGAAGAATATGGAAACATTACCCACATGTGTGGGGATGGAATTAGAGAAGCTAAAGCTCTTGTGGCATTGAAAATGGAAAGGGATGTAACAGGTAACAAGGAGTACTTCTACAGGTATGTTGGCAGCAAAATGAAATACTGACAAAATGTGGTGTCCCTACTGAATGGGAAGTCAATCTAATGAAAAAGGACTTGAAAAATGCTGATGTCCTCAGTGTTGCCTTTCCCTTGCTCTTTCCTGACAAGGTCTGTTTTCAGGCCTCCAACATCTCTGCAAAGTTTATGGGAAAGAGATGTTGTCTAATGCCCAAATTCAAGACCGAATAAGGGATCTAGGTATACAAACCCATGGACAGTGCTGAGGGAGCTAACTGTCCTCTTTGAAAGGTTATAGCAATTGGGTGAGATTAGAAAAGTCGTGTGTCACACATCTTCAAAAAAAAAAAAGGGGCTAAAAGGAAAACAAGCCTCACTTCAGTCTCTGGGAGATTGTGGAGCAAATTCTCCCAGAAGTCACATCCAGGCAGATGAAGGACAGGATGGTGAGAGGGGACAGCCAGCACAGATTCATCAAGGGAAAACTGTGACTGGTTCAGCTAATTGTGTTCTTTGACGAGATGAGGGTTGAGCAGTGGATGTAATTTCCATTGACTTTAGCAACATAGTCAACACAGTCTCCACAGTATCCTTGCAGTTCAGACAGGGACATGTGGACTACATGTGGACTATACAAGGTAGGTGAAACCTGACTGGACCACTGCACTCAAAGGGTTGTGATTAGTGGTTCAAAATCCATCTGGTTGCTGGTTACTAGTGACTTTCCTGAGGAGTGGTACCTGAGGCTGATACTGCTTAGCATTCCTCATCAATGACCTGGGCAATGGGATTTCAAGCTCAGAAAGTTCACAGATGTCACCAAACTGGGGGCAGTGATTTAAAGGCTGCAGGTCAATGCTAGCATGTAGCAGGATCTTGATAGTCTGGAGGTGTGACCAGATGACCTCCAGAAGTCCCTACTATCTTAAACTACTCTATGACTCTTTTCCACACCCGGAACCAGGTTCCCAAAAGTGTGATGCTGCAAAATGAGGGCAAGATCCATCTCACATAACTGAGATGAGATTTATCTTCTGAAGGGCTGCATTTGGCTGAGTGGCAATCTTGAGGGGACCATGCAAGTGGTAAACAGAACAAAAATTACAATGAAACATCTAATATTTCTGTATGTGCGCTGTTAACTTATTTGATAAAGAAAAACATCTCAAAATTTATGTATATAGCCAGGATACAAAAAGAAACTTAATTCTCCATTCCCACAGATATTGTTGGAAGGAACTGCTTAAGAGAAAATTCAGTCTTGCAACATTTCTGAATATAACTACCACGAAAAACGTCTTAAATCAACCAGTGAGGTGTTTTTTTAAAAATCTTTCAACCCTTTATTGAACTACTCACATTAAATTATTTCCAGAAGACATGTAATTCAAGAATGATCTGACCAATTTTGAAATAATTTTTTTTTAAATGCTATGAATAGATCATACTTAGATGCTCATAAATTATGTTACTTTGAAAGGAGGACATAAACCAGAAAAAGATGCTTAATAAAAAGATTATGGTGTCTTGAAAATGAATAGCTGGCTACTTAATGTCAGGATATTGCAACGTTAAAAGTATTGACTATTAATTGAAATTAATGTTCATGGCTAAGTGAGTATTATCAAACTTTAGCAAATAAATTTTATAGCTTTTGAAACAGTCTCATTCTGGAAGATCATAATGTCTCAGTGGTTCAGTGAAAATGAGATAGTAGCTATATAATGGCAAACAATATTGAATTAACTTCTAAGAGAAACTCACTAAGTGCTTAAAACTAACACTGGGCTGAGAGAAATGCAGCTGCAAAGAATTTCATTAAAGTGGCAATGTTCAATGTTTCATTTGATTTTAACAGAAAATTTATGAAACACTGTTATTAAGGCTGGGTGGGGGAGATGATCACTATCATTTGTTTTTTAGTATAACCAAGGGGCTTAATTTTCCTTAGCTCTTTAATTGCCCCTTCATCTTCCCCAGTCCCATCTCTTGCTTCCTAAGATCATGTATTTATCTAAATCTAAAAAAATATTTAGATTTAAGCTGGAGGGTAGGTCTTCAAATTAGAACACCATTCATTTTTAAATGAAAGGAACAAATTAATTCCTCAGTGGTCATGGTCAAATGTTATTCCCCCAACTAGAAGTATGTATGCCAATTCTACCAGGAGGGTTATTTGTATCTTGAAGTTATGTCTGTTGTCTAGGAAGTGGGGAATTGGCCACCGGCAACCAGTCAGAACCATTCAAGGGAAGAATTTGTTCATCAGTTTTGAACTTGGAAATGGTGGGTTTTGGAAAACTCATTCATTAATTTTGTGAGTGATGACTCAAGACTCACCAAAACTTTTTCTTCCCACATTTACTGAATTGTGCATTGTATCCTTTTTTAATGACTGTGCCAGATTGCAGGGAGACGTCTGCACAAAGTGTTCTAGACACTACTTTTTAAAAACGTAAAAATTTAAAAAGGCATTTCTGTTCACAGATGTAAAAAAATGGTACAAGAAAAACAGATATTTAGCATGAGAAAATTGTAGAAATGCAAAGAACAATATAAGTGTCCTGGTTTCAGCCAGGATAGAGCTGGTTTTCTTCACAGAAGCTAGTGTGAGACTGTGTTTTGGATTTGGGATGAGAAACTGTTGATAATGTGCTGATGTTTTGGGTTGTTGCTGAGCAGTCAAGGACAGTCCAGCTTCTTGTGCTGGGCTGCCAGCGAGCAGGCTGGGGGTGCACGGGGAGCTGGGAGGGGACACAGCCGGGACAGCTGACCCAGACTGGCCAAAGAGAGATTCCCTACCATACGACATCATGCCCAGTACATAAACTGGAGTTGGCCGGGGGGCGGAAATCGCTGCTCGGGGACGGGCTGTCGATCACGGGGTGGTGAGCAATTGCTGTATTGGGCATCACTTGTTCTTGTACATTCCTGTGTTGGTATTATAATTGTTGTTCCCTTCTTTCTTTCTGTCCTATTAAACCGTGTTTATCTCAACCCACGAGTTTTGTTCCCAATTCTCTTCCCCGTCCCACTGCAGGAGGGGGAGTGAGCGAGCTGCTGCGTGGTGCTTAGTTGCCGACTGGGGCTAAACCACGACAGTCCTTTTTGGCGCCCAACATGGGGCACGAGGCTTGAGATAATAACGGTTGCAGGTCACAATATCATATATTTATTGATTATTATATCAAAATATATTTATTTGATTTGCATGATGCTCTCGTCTC
>NW_010541247.1:33333-58417 GCF_000687285.1 Phaethon lepturus | reverse complement strand
AAATAAATAAATAAATAAATAAATAGATTGTTGCAGAGTTAACATATCTCCATAGGCAATTTATTTCCATAGTATCACTATGTTTGATACTTAATAGCACTGAAAACAAAAATTAGAAGTGAATATAAACTAGAAGAGTAATGACAGCTGAAACAAGGCACTCGCTACATATATAGACATAAAAATGCATACTGTATTTTAGGGAGAGGACAAGAGATCCAGCTAACGTCAACTAGTAGAGAACTGACAAACTTTTTGGGGAGGAGACTGTGATATTAATTGCTAAATTTTAATATAAAATCCCTGATCACTGCTATGAGAAGAAAAGCTGATATGATCTAGTATTCCATTTCTGTGTGCCTATTAGTGCACTAATCTGATCATTCTGGACACTGTCTCTTGACCTCACCTAATTCATAGATGGCGACTGGTTAATAGTCTCTTGAATCAATTTTTAGAATTACCTAACAAAAAAAACCCCTGACCACTAGTTCTCTGGGCTAAATATACATCTAGGCATTCATTATATATGCTTTTATAATGTGTAATTATTATAAAAACACCCAAACTTAAACAAGAGATTAAAAACTGGCAGACTGGTTAGAACTGAGATGTGCTAGTGGTTTGCTTTGTCACATGCCAGCATTACTGCTATTCTAATATGCTAAGCATGCAGTTCACTCAAAACGAGATTTTAGTAATGTATTTTCATGATAGAAAAAACCCACAGTTTTGAGATGTTTCTCACAAAATAATGGCTTTTGAGAGAAATACATTTTATACAACTAAGGTTTTATGGTGCTTGCCTAGGATCAGTAGCAATTGCAAAGATTTAATTGGAATTAGTGATGTTTTATCTCACAGAAATCCATTAAATCTTGTTTGAAGCAAGGAACTCATAAAATCTTAGAGGTAAAATTGCATTATGTATTTTTCTTGTAACTTGTCCCTTAATCAAAAAGTGTTATTAGTCCCAGTATCCTTAAACTAAGCAATTTCCTTAATTTTTTATTACTGTATGTGCTACCATTCTTTCATTTAGCCTCAACATGGCTTGAAAATCATGGAAATAATATGACCTTCATTTTTCATAAGGGGATTTTTTCATAAAGGCAATTGAATCACAGGGAAAATAAGTGGTTTGTACAGTCTGGCACTGGAAGGCCATGGCAGGATCTTTCTGCTGTGTAAGAGAGCATGCAGCAAGTCCAGGAAAATGTGATCATTAGTGATTGAATGAAAGATGTGAAATTATTAAGGCAATAATATTGCAGGCCAACATACTTCAGATTTTAAACTTAACACTGTCTTTTTGCAAGTGGGTGTTTCAGCTTAGAAACATGGAAATCAAATTCCTCTGGGAGGAGAAAGGGAATCAGTCTGGGTATAGCTTACGGTCTATGTTGAGCAGCTGTTTATGTTATAGGTGTTATATTCTTTGGACCTACTGTGCTTAAATCTGACTTCTCTCATCTATGACAAGTATCATTCCCACGAGTTCTCAGTGTTGGTTGTAAGGAAGAGTATCTTCCCACCCAATATCAACTGCCCTCTGCTTTTTATTGTTTGTTTAGCCCGAGGAACAGAATAGTTTTCACACCAGAATTTGAATGAGCGACAAGCAGTTGAGTAAAACCTTGCTGAGATGAATGGGGAAGTTCAAATCTCACGGTGATTCTTCTTGCTTTCAACCAGCTTGCTTAGTCATGTCTGGTTTGAATGAGTCATGTGTGAGTTTTCAGAGCTGTGACAACTGCAGACTTATTTTAATAACTTTTTTTGGTAAAAAGAAATAATAGATCATTTAGTCTGACTGATCTGCCTCTTACTATGCATCAGCTGTAAAACTCCCCTGCCCCATTACGTGGCTGCACCGGTTCTTGTAGATAATTATATTTGAAAGCCTAAGGTTGGGGTGTAACCTTGACCTCCAAAGTGGATACCGTAGATAAATGATATGGACATTCTGACTTATGTGATATAGAAAAAATTACATTGTTTCTTGTCTTATCACAATCATAGATCTTCACATTAATCATAAAAACTACTTAAACCTCCTGTCCTAAAAAACAAAGTTAAGAAAACTGTCAAATTTATATCAGTATCAGTTCCACAGTGCATATTCAGTGATTCATTTTATTAATTGATTGGCGAAGTTTATGTAGCTCCACCCTGGAATGACAATTCTGTTGTGTCTCACTCGTTTCTTTTCAAAATGCAACCAGAGAATACACTATGCCTGGCCTGATGGCTTTTGCCCTTTGCGTCACACCCTCCTGGTTAGTACGCTTGCCTAGGAAGTGCAAGATTTAGATGTAAGTTTACAATCTGATCCTACTTCTCTTCTTAGACTACTGTCATCTCCAGCTGAAGGCAAGCTCTACTAGAAATGCCCTTGGTCCCCCTGTTATGGCTGATTATACAGCCAGAAGCGTGGTGTTTGTGAACCAGAAAGGGACGGGAGAGGCCAGCTGTGACTGTAACCTGCTTGTTACGGCACTCACTTAGGACATGTAAATGCCGGTTTAGTTTCTTTGCTCCCAGGGCTTTTTTTGCATTTCATAGCTGATAAAAGCCAGCCATGATCGCAGAAGTAGAGTCTGCAATTTCTGCTGTGTTCTTGGCCTGCCCAGAGAATGCACAGCACCTGGTTTCTCACTGAGCATGGCAGCACCCACCTGCATTTCTGGATCCTACTGGGGCTTTGGTCAATGTTACATGCCTGCCCAGTCATGCCCACGTGCGGATGCTTATAGCCAGAAGAAGAGCAGGAGACACCCTGGACCCTGCAGGTCCAACAGGGACCAATCGATTACTTCAGCTGTTTACAGAGGTGAGATAAAGGCTGAGCAGTAATTCAAACATAGCTATCCAAAGTCTTGCCTCAGGTATATGCAGTATCCACGAGGGTCTCTGGCATTGTAATGTTTATCTCCACAACACCTGGGAGCTTCTCATAGAATATTTACACAAAAAGCCCTTTAAATAAAAGAAGCAAACCTGCAGAATTAGGCAGCTTCTCTGTGGATTGCCCAGCAGTATTTTGGCATCCCACAGGTGCTATATCTGTAAGTAGAGATTATCAGAAGGTCTGATGTTTAGGCCATTGCGTCATTGTGCTACCTAGAACATCTGCTATGGGTAGAATGAAAAGAAGCTGGTTCTTCACTTTTTTTCACAAGTTGATGCTAATAATAAATTTACCTGTCATTGCCACCAATTCATTTTTCAATTTGATTACCAGTACTGCAATAATTTTTATGAACATGGTGATTTAAAATGTGAAACTTTTACTAGTTGATTCAATTTCAGGTGTCCTTAACTTGCTTTCTGTTTTCATTTGCTTGGCAAAATTGTACTAAAAGATAAGTTAAGCATTAAGCATAAGTTTACACTGTGTCTTAGCTTAGAAATGTCCTGCTTTCTATCTACATTTGTTTCCTCATCCTTTGTAGTAATAACCATGAAAACACGCTGCAGGTTTATTCTATCAAATTGAAATGATGAAAGTATTTCAGTATATTGTAACTCCAGACTATTACTCAAACGGGGTTTTGTGGGGGTAGGGAGTGGTGGAGTTGTTGGTTTGGATTTTCTTTAGTCAGGGAGTGTAACTAATCAGAAAATTAAGTATTTTTAATAGCATTTTCTACATGTTTGACATGAGTTGACCCACAAGCCTAAATATGCTCCAAGTCACACCCCATAGATTAAGGAGACTTCAGTAACAAGAAGAGGATATGCGAGTCCGGCTTGCTTGAAGCTTAGAAATGATAATGCCATTTCTACAGGGCAAGAGGGCTATTTGGCTTATTATTTTATAATAATATTTAACACCCCACCCCCCAACTTAATCCAAATAATAACACTACTAGATGTGCTAGATGTTCTAGCTAGCTAATAAGAAAACATGCATGTTCCGCCTTACTACTGCCCAGGCTGCTGCGAGTGGAGACAGTTGATGGGTCCTGTCTTTTCAAGCCATTTGTGTCTAAATACTTTTTTTTAGATCTAGACCTGAGAGCACACTGTGAAGTTCCAACCCTTTGCCTGGCATCCTCTGGAGACAGGTAGAGCACAATCAACCTAGAAACTGAAATAGCATTTCTTTCTTAAGTGTGATCTTCTCCTAGGGCTCTTGCAGGTACCTGCATGGGCTTGCTTGTAAACTGAATCAGACAGGAATCATGTTTCCTCTTTGCTGGCTGAAGAAATTACCAGCAGCCCTCACCACCACCTTTCCCTGGAGACTGCTGCTCCCTCAGATCTGGTGGTATGTTGCACACATGAGGCCTCTCTGACTCACTTCTGTCCAAAGGAGGTGAGCAGTTCAAATAGTTCATCTTTGCTAAGTGTCCTCATTTTAATGGGAATAATTTCATGAATGGCTCTGAGGAAACAGTAGCTGACAGCACGGGCCACCAACAAACAGCTGAGACAGTGCAGGCAAATGGAAATGGTGATTTCTTTAGCTCAGCCAGCCAGAAATGGGCATAATCAACCACTAACACTACAGAACTAATAAAATCTGAAGTGCCCTGATACCATGTTGGTGGTTTCTCACCTCTCCAAGGCAGCTGTCAGGAGCACGGTTCAACAGGTGTACCTTTGGCAAGTTAAGACATGAGGCCAAACTGCAACTTGTGATTTGTCACTGTCACCATTGGCATCGCAGCAGTCTGTATTCTAGTTGAATACAGCCTTCTTTCTGATTTATTATAATATGGGGCGGAGCAGGAAAACTGAACAGTTTGAAAATTAATAAAGGAAAATTGAGAATTTTGTATTTCAAGTGGAAAAGGAAAGAGAACTGTATTAATTTGAACTTAGTCTGCATGCCAGTAGAAACAAGGTTTGTGGGTACTGATAATTCAAAACATGAGGGGATTAGTCCTAGAAAAGGAATTAGAAATAAATCATAGTCATCATTCAAAACAAGACATAAAGGAAGGTTTAATAGTACAATTAATTAGCCAAACTTCATGGATTATATAGTAAAATTAACATGTAATTCTGTTCAAAGGCTGTATTTTAAGTTAACAAATTAAGTTATATTTGAAGAAGTGATAAATAGATTACAGCTCTACTGACAGAGAAAATTATAACATGGAGCACTTTCGCTCTTTGATAGTCCCTTTTAATGAAGCAGGGGGATGGGAACCTGCCCACACATGAATAAACTGAGTCCCATAAGGAAAATCAGCCACAGGAGGCAGTTCTTCTCTGACTTGCCCCTTAGTGACTGCCTAGGGCTGGACCAGGAGGTTTCTCAGAGCATCTTGAGTTGGACTCTCACTCTGAATTGTCCCTGGGAGAAACTTCTCCCTTGGTTACAGAAGGATCCTTAAGAGATTAGACCCTCACAGATAAATATAAACTTCATCAACAACCTTCTTAATTGCCTTTTGTGTTTCCTGACTGCTGATTGTGTCTCACTGTCCAGTGTGTTCAAACACATTCACACGTCTGCCTGCACTTCCAGAGATGCAGATATCTCAAAAGACTTGTGATATATTGCACAGTTAGAAAAGGAAACACTCATATCTTTGGTGGTCTGTTGTAGATAGACATTTAATTCGGTGTATTAAATAAGGACAAACCACAACAGGATACAAACATCCTGTTGATATCCATCTGAACTCTTCCTGGCACAACACTTGTCTCCCTTCTCTTTCTTCTTGGATGAGACTCCAATTGCAGACCAGATGGGAACAGAAAGCTCTATAATTTAACTCCCAATCCCACCTATCTCAAGAAAGAATATAAGTGAACAACAATTGCTGACCAAATTCTTTTTCCTGTAGTCCTTGAAATTTAATGAACTGAAGAAGAGTAAGAAAAGTGAGCAGTCAGGAAGATAAGGTCATCTACCCAACTGATCATATATACTCTTTTGCTTTCTTCCACATTTAATTTTGTTATTAAAAGAAAAATGTTTCCATCAGTACAAAATGGCAGTAAGCTGTTTGAACAGTGACAAATCAGAAATATGGAGTGTGAGACACTCTAAACTCAAATAAAGAAATGTCATTCTTTTTCTTCATATGACATCTTCCTTCGCCTCCCATTTATCTCTCTTCCTGTACTCTGCTCCACCTTCAGGAGTTTCCTTTTAATGAAGGGGCAGAATATTTCAGAAGCAGAGGTTATGTTCTGTCATGTCATTTATCTGTGAGTCCAAAGGCTTGACATTCTCTCCTGAGAATGAGTTATAAAACACTTGCAGAGCTGGACATGCATCTGAAACCAATTTGAAGGTTCCAGAAGGTTTTTCTTTGATGTCACCAATTACTTTCTGCATTTCATTATGTCTTTGTTGCCCTTCACTTTCATAATTCCCATAGGCATCACCAAATAAGGTTTAAATTGAAATGCATTTGCCTAAACAGATATTTTCTATCTCAATTTACTTGTGACAAGCTTAATGAAATCATATGGACAACATGTATTTGTATACCAATTAGCTTTCAGAAATTGCCTGCTTATGTCCAAAAAAAGTTAGGTAGCAGGCTTCTGAGGTGTCAAAATATCTGGACAATATATGATTTACAGCATCATTACCTATCTGCATATTCACATTATAGGACTGCTTTCTGTTTCTTTGCTTCCCTGCATTATTGGTCATGTAGTATCACTCAGAGAATGTCAGAAAAGACAGAAAATGCACTTCATTTCCTGCTGCCTTGAAGAAACTGTAGAAGGAACACAGAGCGCCACAGGTCGTATCTGTACCACATACTGATGTATGCAGAAAATGGCCACATCCTCCACCAGCGACAAAAAACAAATTATGGACAGTTTAAGAATACCCTTTTGGCGTGACTCTTGTGTTTGCAAGTAAAGCAAAGAACAGGGTGGAGGGACGTAATTAAGCTAGAGGGAAGGGTAGAGTTTCTGCATAAGCGGTTATGGTATGCTAACTGATAATTTGCATGAATGTATAATAGCATAGGCTATTCTTCATGTATGTAACATTTCCTGATGCCCTGAAAAGTATCCCGTGCTTAATACGGAGGAGGTATTTTTCTGAGTAAGACAAAGTGACGGCTGTGCCTTGGCTAAAGCAGATGATTATCAGGCAGAACAACACAAAGATACAAGGCAGAGGCAGTTTTTAAACATACATACTTGCTGCATATCCACTTTTTCGAATTCATACAACAGAGTGCCAAAATTCTCATTGACCAAACCTTATTTCTTTCCTCTTAACTATTTTGTAACTAGATAATATTTTAAATGCCACAGAGCTTTGTTTTTGTTTTTTTTTTTTTTAGAGTGTGTGTTTTTAATTGACTTTTTGGTTTGAAAGGCAAAGGTCTAGACAGGCCTATATACCCATGAGTTACTCATGCAAAAAAAAAACTATTTAGAGAACAGGCCTGTAATGTCAAGGGATTTTAAGAATTGTGTATATTCATACAGTGGTCCTGGGGCTGTGAGTAGGTCACGCTGAAGAGAAAAAAGTAAAAGTGAAAGGTCAGGATACAAGTTAATTTTGCCACAAGGTTTTCCATTATATGACAGACACTCAGTGTTCAAGAGGGAAACTATATGTTATAAATTGTTACTTGCAATATAGAGCATTTCTCCAAGAACTCCCAAAGAATTCCCATTTCAAGATACTTTCCCTTACCTGCAAGCAAGGGTATTGTTTATAAGTTACAGAGTAAACATTTTTTCTTGCTGACTCTAATAGGAATGTCTCTGGGTGATCAGCTGGCAATCAGCAATCTTTACATTATTATTCTATACTCAAATTATTTGTTCCTCATATGCCTGGAAAAAAAAGGAATGGATAGAAAACTGATGTGAAGATAACACATTCTGTAAACAGGAACTTGTGCAATAGTTTCTAATTCCATTTACATTGATTTAAGCCAGACTCAATCCTCTGACTTCAGAGGGGTATTACAAATTCACTGCGGTGTAGCTCAGCATCCAGCCCCAAGCTTTTAGAAATAAATGGTTTCCATTTGCGTGGTATGATGACCAGAATTTTCTGATTTAGGGGACTTGAGAGTTAACAGCCTAGAGCAAAATCAGTAAGGCATAGATCAGAAAGGTAATGTGTTTTGGCTTATGGAAATAATCGAGCACACGTGCTGGAAGGGATCCCAGGGACTGCACATGCTCTGCCCTTGTTAATTTTTCATGGCATTTTGCATACAAAAGTACACATACAACTCACTGGGTGGGAATTGTTTGTGCACGTAGAAATGGCACTTCAGCCTGGAAGCTTTTGTAAGCCTTCACTTTTTCTTTAAATTCAAAAGTACTATTCATCAGGGTTGAGAGCAGCACATTACACAACCTCTGTGGCCAGCCTGTGGGTTACTGATGCAGCAATCTCTCCCCAGACGCTCTCTGCTGATGCAGGTGGGCTGCTGATTTTGGAAGAGGTGTGCTTGCACACTGGGGGATGCTTTTAGACAGTTCAGGCAGTTGCTCCTTTAGGCTATGCGAGAAGTAGCAAAGGGCACTGTCTCCGATACCTAGGCAGCACTGTGTGCTTGCTGTTCACTCATCCAGCTTCCCAGAAAAGGACTTCTCTGACCCCATGCAGACATTTATTACATGTATGGCCTAATGTGAGCTAGTTAGTTAGACCCTCTCTCGTCAGTGGACAGAACCAGCACTTCCAGGGTGTTAGGATCTGCGGAACCCAGCAGCCTGACAGAGGCGAGGCTGCTGCAGCTCCTTGTCCCCAGGTCCAGCCAGCAGTGAGGCTGAGCACGTGTCCCCATAGGCACGTGTGCACACGTACACACCATGCGTATGCTTACATTCATGGGAAACCATGTGAATCAGCAGAGACAGAAACTACAGAACCCGCACAACATAAACAGCACCAACGACCTTGTTTCCCTCGGCCAATGCACAGACACTAGTGTCTCCAGAAGCCAGGACCTCCTCTGGTTCCTCCAGTTCCCTTTGACTCTCCCATATATTTATGATTGCCTCAGTATCTGGCTTTCAAACCTCTTCTCCTATTCTTAAGCAAGTCTACCGTGATGTTCACTAGTGCCTACACCCACACAACATGTATGCACTCCATTCTCCCCCGTTGCTGACACCACAGGCATGCAGACCCCCACATGTGACTTATTGTCCCCCCTCCACTTGCTGGCACCCAGACCTCCATACACATACATTCACACAGAGCCCCCTTGCCCAGAAAAGTAGTCAGAAATTGAGTTAAATGAGAAAATAGGACACACCTGGTGATCAGACAATATTGGTACATGTGGTTGGGCAAGAGCACTGGTCAGAAGCCTGCTTACATGACCCATACCTTTTATTCCCTTGTTCCTTCTATTCTGGAAGCTTCCCAAATCCCTTTGATCCCTCCCTTTCCCCACCTTTTGTCCTTCCCTAAACATCCCGTACCAAGTCTTGTACAATTCCAAGATATTTTTTCCTTGCATCCCATGTGTCCCAGAACCCTCTAGGCAGTAACCCGCTGTCATAATTTAGCCCCAGCCGGCAACTAAGCCCCAGGCAGCCGCTCGCCCACTGCCCCCACGGTGGGATGGGGGAGAGAATCAGAAGAGTAAAAGTGAGAAAACTCATGGGTTGAGATAAAGACAGTTTAATAGGTAAAGAAAAAGCCGTGCACACAAGCAAAACAAACCAAGGAATTAATTCACCACTCCCCATGGGCAGGCAGGTGTTCGGCCATCTCCAGGGCAGCAGGGCTCTGTCACGTGTAATGGTTACTTGGGAAGACAAATGTCATCACTCCGAACAACCCCCCACTTCCTTCTTCTTCCCCCAGCTTTATATACTGAGCATGACGTTATATGGTATGGAATATCTCTTTGGCCAGCCTGGGTCAGCTGTCCCAGCTGTGCCCCCTCCCAGCTCCCTGTGCACACCCCACCTTCTTGTTGGCAGGCCAGCATGAGATGCTGGACAGTCCTGGACTGCTTAGCAGCAGCTGAAAACATCAGTATGTTATCAACATTATTTTCATCCCAAATCCAAAAAATAGCCTCGCACTAGCTTCTGTGAAGAAAACTGACTCTATTCCAGCTGAAACCTGGATGCTCCCCTCAGTCTAAGGTGATCGAGAGAGCATCTCCTGTTGACTCACTGATTGCTGTCATCTCTGGACCATCGCGCTGAGGGCTCCCCTGTGACAGTCCCGGCATGAGCCAGGTCAGGGTTCTTCCTTTTCTCTGATTAGATTATTGGGGCTCCTCTGCCTGACTCAGTTCCTGTGTGTTCCTTTGTGTTCAGGGGCATAAGTCTTCTGACACATAAGGCAAAAGCCATTTCAAACTCAATGTGGATGTCTGAAAAAGGTCAAACGAATGATGCCATAAAAGCTCCCATTTTCCCCATTGGCTGCCTATGTAGCTTAGGCAGTCGTGCATATCAGGCCTGGTGGTTATATTAAATATAAGGAACCATAGTTAGTAAGGAAGAGCAGGAACAAAATTTTCATCTTTACATTAATAAAGATCCTTCTTCTCTGAGACTTAAATTCACTTTTGTTACCTTAAGCCCCCCATGCTTGCTCGAAAGCAGTCTACATTCATGTGTCCATTGCATGTTTCTTACAGTTTCAGTACAGTAAGTAAGCTGCACCGCCTTTGGCTTCCTTACATATCAGAAAGAGTTTCAGCACTTAAATTAACATGGAGATCTCCACATTACTATAGGCAATTCTAATCAACACAAACTAGCTGAATAAAGAAAACAGGAAAGAAGTATTATTAATGCTGCTATATTTGTAAAGGCAAGGCTCTATTATTCTGTACTGCTGATTTATACTAATCAACCTAAATGCAATCTGAAAACTTGTAGTAAATTCATAATTAGAACATTTCAGATGTACAAATCCATCAGAATACTGCAGAATGTACAAAGCCATCTCTTTGTTAGAGACAATGGTATTTTTTCATCAGAATTGTAGAAAGTATTCCTAATGGACATTTTGACAAATAAAATGCCCACTGGGATTTTAAAGGAACATTCTGTGTTCAATCTTTCCAGATGTAGATGAATATAGATGATTACAAAGAATACAATTTATAAACATAAGGGAATCTTTTAAGGAGAACAATGTATTCTTCTAAGGATTAATTGTCATGCAGTTATGACCAGAAAGCAGGAAAACCTCCTGATACACAACAATCTATGTGGATTGAAGGCAGAACTTTCTTAAATTAAAGATGATATCCGTTCAAGAGAAATCAAGACTTTGTACCAAAACTCAAGAATTCTCAGTTAGTTTTCTCATTTCAGCTAACTCTGATCCAGGAGAACCAAAACCTTCTGAATCTGGGTAGCTGAAGAAGGAAAAAATATGTAATTGGATTTGCTGTACTTTTACAACAATGGAATGAGTTTTCATTTATACCAGTACAGGTGAAAGGTAAATAAGCCTCGTTGTTTTGGTGGCATTGGAATTGGTGACAGCTCATCTGAATAGTCCAAAAGAGAGCAAGGACCATAGTAATAATTAAGCTATGTGGATGTTCATGGGCTTCACTCCCAAGCTCATTTTCTGACCCTGTTTCTCTTCCTAGTACAGAGAATATTTTCTCTCCATGCTTCTGAATTGCATAAGAGAAAACTCCAGCCTCTATCTGCCTTACTCTTTTCATCTTTCCTTTCTGAACAAACCATTGATATGGCTGTGGTTTGTAAGTTACAGGGTCACCTCCTACTCACTAATTACAGTAGATCCCAACTTAGGACTCAGGGAGCTCTTCTACTTGTTATGCTCATCTCAAGTTCAGGCCCATTGGGAGTTGATGAGAAAGCGGGGACTATTCTGAATAAACTGAAAGAATTGAAGCTTAAAAAGACAGTAAATTTCAACTGTTAATTGTAGGATGACACTGAAACAGTTCAGATTACCTGTGATCCTCTCCTGCTAGAGATAAAATACCTCTTAGAAGGAGCTATTCAAAGAAAGGCATCATTTCCTCCCTCACAAATCCTGAAACCCTGTCCCACCCATTCTGAGAGGAGAGGAACAGAAACAGTTCTCAGACAAGGAACAAAGAACAAATGACACCTTCCTAGTAAGAAAAAGGTTTCTAGACAGTTCATTTTTGGACAGTTTCCAAACGTCGCAGATGAATTAGATGGCAAAACTTCCCTTGACTTCTATGGCAACAGGAGCATTGAATGACAAATGGAAGGGCAGGTAAATCCAGAAAGGATATTATATCATGTCTTGATGTGATGGAAAGAGCATTGGCATCTGCCATCCTGCCTGGTTTTGGGTCTTAACTGTGTGTTTCAAAATGTGGATTTAACTGAAAACGCAGCTATAGTATTGTATAAAACATTAAACCAACATTGATCCTCTCTAAATTCAAAGGCTATTTACAGTAGTGTTTGTGTTGGTACTGAATAGCATTTTACAGTGGGAGAACCACACCCACATCAATACCTGGATAATCATACTTTAGTAGCCCAAAGATCTGTCCAATCTTAATGTGGTTGAAGTCTAAGGTTTTAGTAAGTCTGTAGGAATGGAAGCAAAACATAGTGGAGTTGCCAGGATCTGGGTTGTATGGGAAGTTTGATTACAGTGTTAGTGGAGATGGTCAAGGTCACATTCATCTGAAGAGAGTGCCAGCATTTTGTTAGGAATTGCCACTTCCAGTACACTGATAGATGTGAGCTACTCATGTCCTCAGGTCCACCCAGTAGCGAAGCTGGACATGTATCCTGTTAGGCACACATACGTGCGTACACAAATACATTTATGCATGGTTGGCCACACTGATCAACATGGACAGGAAACACAGCACCCACATAGACAGCCTCATCCTATTCCTCCTCTGCTGCTGATCAGGAGGGAAGACTGCTAGTGGACCCCAGATCCCTGGGTTCCTCCCCATGCCAAACACCAAGGTTTGCTGCCTCACTCCATTCGCTGGTACTCAGACCTCTTTTTATTACCACACACACAGTCTGGCCCAGACCAAATGTCTCCCCAGTGGTCAGCCTTCAGATATTCTCCAGCGTCCAAGTCCTAGGCCTGTGTCTGTCTGGTAGCTGGACCCTTGGACCTCTTAAACTTCTTGCTGCTGGTCTGGTTTGAAGTTCACGTGTGAATAATATGTACTTACACTCACATACACACACAGGGGATTGAAGTTCCCCAGGAAAATGCCCTTCTCCGTTTTCTGGTTCTTAGATCTCCCATATGTGAACACACACTGAACAGAGATCCTGTCACCTTGATTAGTCAGCCCTTAATCACAACATCTAACAGAGTGTTGTTTGGGGATTCTGTTTCTGGTTCCCCATCTGAAAGCTTTGGTAAGACAGTAGAATAAAGCACTTTTTGTGACAGGAAGCTACCTGAAAAATTATCCCTGAATCACAATCTCCACAGGTTAGAAAAGAAGCACATTATGTAGGAGAGGAGGAGATATCATCTTCTGAAGATCATCCTTGAGAAGATGACTCAATCACTGAGCAAACGGAAAACATTTTAGTGTTGCAGTGTGGGGCACTGTAAGACCTGATTTTAAGCACCTGGTTTCCACTGTGAAGTCTAAAACCCTGTTTTAGGTAAATGGATTCCTCTTACAATGACAGAAAGGAATTAGTGACTCAGACTGGGACTCCTAAAATCAATCACACTGAATTGCTTAAGTTCATGGGGAGGGGGGCAGGGTGAATCCTATTCAGCACCCTGAGAACTTGGTTTATTCCACTGGGGTTTAACAACCCAGGAATCTCTCTTGCAAACACATATCCTTGCTTTTTCTTTCTTCTGAAATGAAATATAGATCACTGTTCAGGCAGAGGAGATAACGGGCAGGCCTTGCTGGAGGACTGATCAGTATGCATACTCATCTATGGTGTTTCACTGAAACACCACTCGGAGCAGTCCTCAGAGACAGCTGTGATTGATAGACAAGTTGTCTATTCAAGATCATGCTAACTCAGGTGGAAGGGTGGAACAATATGCATGGTCCTGAAAAAAAAAAGTGTATTCACTGAACAGAGGGTGAATCAAGGTGAAACACGAACATCCAGACTGGGAGGTAGGAGCAGCCTGTAATGTTGCTCTGACCAATGTATCAAGGGGAGTCAGAAACAACACAACTTAGGTTTTGGACATGGAGACATGGTAAAGCTTTGTCATGGGCACAGGTGTGCTAATACCTTGCTGGACAAAGTATTTTTGTTTTGGCTATGCCTTGGTGACAGAAAACCAGGCTATGACTTTGCTACTGAACTGCACCTACAGCTATGTTTTATGAGACAAGATTAGCACTGGCGTTTCCAGAATGCTGGTAAGCTGCCACCAAGATTACAATGCCACCACTGCACATCTACTAACAGCAGACAACAACATCTGGAGAGAATATTTTTATAAAATAGCTTGACAGTATATGAGAGACTGAGTTGATTTGATTGGCCTATTTTGCCTCAGGGAAGACGTAGCTTTTAGGAATAGGTTCAAAAGTCCTCCATACAAGTTTCTCCTCTGACCAGTCTACAGACTGGTTATTAGGGTACACTCCCAGCAGACAGAAATTCGGATTCCTTTCAGATGTAGAAGTATCCTCCATTGTACGTAAGACTGCTTTAACCATCTGGCTTTTCTAGGAGGAAAACATCACCTCCACCTCCCCAAGGATTTCCAAGGAAAGTAATTTCATAGAATCGGAGATCATAGAATATTTGGGTTGGAAGGGACCTTTAAAGGTCATCTAGTCCAACACCCCTGCCATGAAAAGGGCCATCTTCAACTAGATCAGGTTGCTCAGAGCCCAGTCCAACCTGACCTGGAATGTTTCCAGCAATGGGGCATCTACCATCTCTCTGGGCAACCTGTGCCACTGGTTCACTACACTCATTGGGAAAAATTTCTTCCTTGGATCTAGTTGAAATCTACCCTCTTTTAGTTTAAAACTGTTACCCCTTGTCCTATTGCAACAGGCCCTGCTAAAAAGTCTGACCCACCTTTCTTAGAAGCCCCCTCTGAGTACTGGAAGGCTGCAGTAAGGTCTCACCAGAGCCTTCTCTTCTCCAAGGTGAACAACCCCAGCTCTCTCAGCCTTTCTTCGCAGGAGAGTTGTTCCATCCACCACTGTGTCTTGTAGTGATCACAGTCTTGCATGCTCCAACATGCTGCCTGGATTAAATTGTTATAGGAAGGCTTACAGTGCTTTATAAAAGGGAGTTATATGAAAGAGTGAGCTCAAACACTAACCATCCACCCTGCTTAATTTCTGTCTCTGATTTCAACTGCTTCAGCTAGCTCTTTCCATAAGAACTCTGCTGTAAAATGGCTTGTCCTCAGCAGCATGGACATGAGCCAGCCCACACCATAGGCCTCTCTGCCTGCCCCCCTCCTGTTTAGCATCGCATAATGAGCCTAAGGGGACACAAGCCAAACAGTGTCTCTGTTGTCTATGGAGAAATCAGTCTGCTTTAGTTTAGGAAACTACAAGTCAAAGTCTGTGTACTTTTCCTAGCCTGTCTTTACAGGCAGTGGAGAAACGGATACCCCTGGGCATGACAGAACTCATCCCAGGATTGGTATCTGCACAGTCAGCTCCTGTTTCACTCCCAGGTCCTGAAATCCAGGCTTTCCAGATCACATACCTTCCTTTGCGGGTCACCCAGCTCCCTCAGAGGTGAACACTGGGTGCTTTCGGCAAGGTGATCCAGCCTAGACAGGCAGCATGGCATGCTGCACCTGACGTAGTCCCATACCAACACCCTTGCAGGCTTTGCACCCTTATGAGGTCCCAGCTGTCCTACACCATATTGTTTTGCACACAGCGTATTCAGCAAGTTTCACATGATGAAACAAGCTTCGTAATTCTTTTGGCCACTTTGAACTGAATCCCACCCCCCAAGGACATTATTTTATGGGGAACCACAAAAGGCCTAGAGAATATCTGGCCAAGCCTGGATGTGGGCAGTTTTGGTGGAAGGGCAACAGCAATGTGGACCTCAGATAGTGAGCAACACCTGGTTGGGGGTTCTTCCCCTAGCTTGGTGACAGAGGCAGTGCAAAGCTCTCCTAAAAGGATCATCCTCTTGAGTGCCTGTTTCTTTGTATAAGGGACATCTAGGGTGACATTCAGATTCAGAGATCTAACTTTTACATCATTACAGATGAGCCTTGAAAAGCGATTTTTCAGGACAAGAGTGTTAAGGGGACTCAGGAGGAGATAATTTCCAACATAATAAACAAACACATTAATCCTTATCAAGCACCACAACATTTCCACCCATAATGCCCATGCATTATTGACTATAAAGAAAGGTTCTTTTGCTGAAGAGCGCAACATATCAAAATTGCTCTGAAAAACTGGTTAATATTTATTATGCTCGTGACACCATGAGAGTTTGAACAACTGATTTGACAGCTACAGTTGATGATAATAGACTTAGAAACCATTAAAGATTTGATGGCACAAAATAGGTCCTTCCATTCATCACCTAGTACTGCCTAATAAAGAAGATATGATACTTGATGCATCTGTACTCTATGAAAAGCCCAGGCTGCAAGCATACTCTTGAGCCCTAAATCATCATACACTTACCAAATACGGAGGAAATCTGTATTACCATGTGATGACCACCAATTCATGTGTTCTTTTCAATGGCTGGACACACCAGGTCTGACCCAACTATAGACAAACACCTGCCCTTGCGGCCCCATCACATAGCTGCTCTCTGGTTGACAAATTACTTCTGGGCTTTTTTTTTAAAAGGGACAGTTATTATATGATGCAAGAGCAAACATGAGTTTAAGAGAGTGTGGTTTGTTAGTACTGGGGACATGTCTAATCTAACTACCATAGCCCTGAACCCTGGTTATGTGGAACTGCAGAACTGGCTCAGGGGCATATGGAAGTGTTGCACATCTCAGCATATAGATTACAGATTTTATAGATACCCGTATTCCCATGGACTTTATCCAGTCTGTACACTCCATTTTTGTTTCACTTCCTCAAAACAATGGCTTTAGAAATCATATAAATTCCAGGGGATTTTGTATGCAGACTGAATGCTGCAGTTTGGATTGCAGTGTTTGCAAATGAACCAGTCCCTTCATGCTCATGATTAGATTTGTGTTAGAACTCACTGCACCATCACCTGAACATTACTGTCATCTCTGGATCATAAAACAAACATTTTCTGCACCTTCAGAATTCAGACTGAATTAGACTATCTCAAGCTTTTTTACAAATCCGTGTGAAAAAAAGTTTAATAATAATTTCTTCTTCCAGAGAAAGAAATTGCATCCATACACTTAGATGTTGTTCAAATCTTTAAGCTTTTGGGAGAGAAAGGCTAGGTTCTGTTGGGAAACTGAGAGCATTTGATTTGGCACAGGAAAGTTTTATAGAACTGCAGTTTAGTTGTGTTCTATAAACATTCACATGAAAGATTTTGGTTTGCAAATCATAGAAAATAAGGTAGAAAGTGATCTCAGAAAATTATGGTGTTCCTCACCCTGCCAATGCCGGATATGCAACACTGAGCCAACAGCCACCTGTACAGTGATTTTTATTTTTTAAATATGAAGGGATTCTTTTAGTAGAACTTCGTGGCTAACATATATTTAGCTTGTTTTTCTTTCTCTTTTACTACAAAAATGACTGCTTTCTACATCTAACTGTCACTTAGACCTGCTTTTCAGTTTCTAATTGATGCAAGGTTACAACAGATACTTTCATTGTAAATGTCTGCTAAATCTGAGGAGAAAATCTGTTCAATTTTTAAAAACTGTATTCCTCTCTCTCCTTAGTTCTTGGCACTAATTATAATCAAAAGTTTTCTACCAGACAAGAAGGACAGAATTTTCCAAGCCATATATAAACAGTGATGCTGGTGCCAAGTCTTTCGTCATTAGTCCTCAGTTTGCTGTGCTTTAGCAGGGTTCACACCAGCAGTAACTGGCAGGCAACAGCAACACAGATTATAAAATTAATGTGAACTACAAACCAGCTAATTCTGGTAGCATTCAGCATGTCATGATTTTTTCAGCCATCCCATCACACCTATTCCAGAGGAATGAGATGTAAAAATAGCTATATGTACCCATTTTCAACAATGCGTAGCAGGAAATGTATATCCCAGTAGGCTGTTCAAAGCACAACTCATATTATTCTATTTACAGATCAGGCAGATCTGTAAAGAGCATTGTAAAGAAATCCCTGAGAACTAATTAATTAAGAATTAAAGAGTGAAAAATCATAAAGAGCTATGTTGCTGTTACCCTTAAAAGTTGACAGAGATTTACAAATAAAAATAAAGAGGCAGAACACACATCAGCAGCTGGAATAACAAGTAGACTAAAAGAAACTGTGAAAACAGCCATAAAATGCAGAAAAAATAATGTGCTTGAGGTCTGTTAAATTACCTCCAATTCTCCCTCAAGCCATCCATTATTTTTCTCTTAGTGGGAATAGTACAAAGTTGGCAGGTCTGCATCCAACCCACAATATCATGGCCAGGGAGCAAAACATCCCTAAAAATCTCAACACAAAAGAAGCAGCTGCCTGAAAAGATAAATCACTGCCAAAATACTCAGACAGCCTATTCAAACACATGCAAAGGAGGTAAATACTAGCGGTTGATAAACACACCAAATGAAACAATTGATGCTCAGCTCTTGTGGTACAAGGTAATAACAGCCCATGTGCATATTCACCCAACTGTTCTCCTTTCTGAAGGGTAGAGATTGGCAAGAGGATCGCTCTGGTTTCAAAAGTTCTTGCAGTGACACTTGCACAAAATAAAAAGATGGTCAACGCATTTTCTAATTTCAGGAATTCAGGATTTACAGTTCTCTGGTCAATACCTCTGTTATTTGTGCTACATCCTTGAAGTCAGTCAACCTACTCCACTAGGCTGTATTTAGTTTTGATCTAAGAGGGGAGTGCAACACATACCCTGCTTTCAAGGGAACAGCTCTCAGTCGTGTTTTTCTTCTTAATAGTTCTGTAGCTGCACTTCAAGTTGACAGCACCATCCACTGCAAGAAGGACTACTTCTGCTCTGTAACTTATGAAGCTGAACCAAGGAGTGAGATTTGAGCTACACCTCAGTGCACTCCCTGAGCTGTCTCCATGCCCTGGATGGCAGATATAGCTTTGCATCCACATGTCTGTCATGTGTAAGGCCAGCTTAAGCACAAAACACTTACAAATCTGGGTTGTCTTTGCAGAAGTCTGTGGTGGAGACCATCTAAGAAAGCTCCTATGAATGATATATATAAAATATCAGCCATATGATGGCATTACAAATGGCAATGGGACCATGTGGTAGATATATAGGACACTGTTTAACTGGTCCATCTGCACTAGAGGTAGGTGGTATGACACTGAAGGGTAATAGAGGACCAAGTATTTCTCCCAGGAATGGATCTCAGTTGAAATGTCTAAAGCATTGTCTAAGCACAGGCTTGCATCAAAACAGTAGCTCTGTGCAGCAGAAGCCAGAAGGACAACAAAATATTAGGCTTCATCAAGAAGAGTATTGAGAATAAAACAGAAGACAACATCTCACTGCTATGAAAAAACTGGTACAGCCACATCTTGAGAAGTATGTGGAAGTTATATTTCTAGCATTCAACTCAAAAAATACAGTAGAAACAACTAAAGATCAAGAGGATAGAGCAGCTGCCTTATGAGAAGAGACCAAGAAGACCAGGACTTATAAGAAGAGACTAAAAAGGCCAGGAAGAGATACTTGGTCTCTTCTAAAAGAAAGCTGGATGAGATATAACTAAGGTCTGTAAAGCCATGAAAACAGTGGATAAGATAATGTAGAACTGTTATTCACCAAGCTGTGCAATATTTGAATTACAGACAGGTTTTTAAACCAGTAGGAGTGTGATTTAAAACATGTAAAAGAAAGTACCTCTCTCCAGTGGGTAGTGAACTTCTGCAATTTACAGCCGTAAGAGTTTGTAGATGCAGATCATATTAGCAGGTTCAAAAAAGGATTAGACAACTCATGCACAATAGGTCCATAAACAGATACTAAAGGGAGAAGAAAGACATGGCCTTTCCAACATCCCTGACACACCAGCTGGGGTTGTGGGAACTACAAGGAGAAGGGACAGCAGAAAACAGTGGGGCTTGTATGCCTGCTGAAACAACATCTCCTGTTGTTAATGGAGAGACAGAACAGTGGGCTGGATGGACCCCTGGTCTGATCCAGACAGACATTTATTCTGTTCTTATGTTCTTATCTTCACTCTGCCATGAATATGTGCTGGGTAATTCATATTCTGTTGACTTCAACTATTTCATTAGAAATGATCAAAAAAAAAAAGAAAGTGTCTTGTCTAACAATGATCATGCTGAGTGGGAATCTGAATTTTCTTCCAATTCATGAACTAGAGCTTGAATAAAAATGTAGTTCATCAAAAAACGAAGGAAAAAGAAAACAGTAAAAGTATTCTACTATATTAACATGTTTAATTCTTTATGCAAGGTTTTGTAAGTCAAGCCCACACAACTGCTGCAATAAAAGGATACAGTTGTTTCTGACATGATAGAGAGACTAAAGGTGGAAAATGACCAGGTAGGCATATGATTATCTAGTATTCAATTTGTGTGTGACATTCAGAAAGCAGCAGGAAGTGAATAAGGATAATTCCATCATTATCGTATAGTGCTCACACTTTAATGCTTTTATAATGTACAGTAGACTGTCTGGGCCTTTCCGCAATAATTGCTGGGTCGACTCAGAGCACCATCAGTATTCCACAACTGCATTGCACTGCATAATGCTAATGGTATTAAAGAATCATAGCAGACAAATAATTACTATATGAAGCAAAGGAAGAACAGGGAAGGGACAGAAGCATTGTGTAGACTGTATAGTGTAACTCTAGATGAGGTGGGAAAAGGAGATGGAGACACTTTGCATAGTTAAGATTCCCATCTGTAGAGTTGTAGCTGATGGGTTCAAAAAGCTATTCCACCCAGTCTGTAACCACCAGAAGACTTGATTCAGTGTGTATGCATACATATGCCTCTCCTGAGCACATGAATAAGCCCTTTGAAGGTCAGACTCATAGAATCACAGAATTTTTGGGTTGGAAGGGACCTTTAAGGTCATCTAGTCCAAACCCTGTGCCATAAGCAGGGACACCTTCAACTACATCAGGTTCCTCAGACCCCCATCCAACCTGTCCTTGAATGTTTCCAGCAATGGGGCATCTACCATCTCTCTGGCCAACCTGTGTCAATGGTTCATCACCCTTGTGAAAAATCTATTCCTTACACCTAGTCTGAATCTACCTTCTTTTAGTTTAAAACTGTTACCCCTTGTCCTATCGCAACAGGCCCTGTTAAAAAGTCTGTCCCCATCTTTCTTAGAAGCCCCCTCAAAGTACTGGAAGGCTGCAATAAGGTGTCCCCAGAGCCTTCTCTTTTCCAGGGTGAACAACCCCAACTCTCTCAGCCTTTCTTCATAAGAGAAGAGTTCCATCCCTCAGAACATTTTTGTGGTCCTTGTCTAGACCCTCTCCAGCAGGTCCATGTCTTTCCTGTGCTGAGGCTTCCAGAGCTGGACACAGGACTCCAGGTGGGGTCCCACCAGAGCAAAGTAGAGGGGCAGAATCACCTCCTTCGACCTGCTGGCCACGCTTCTTTGGATGCAGCTCAGGGTATGGTTGGCCTTCTGGGCTGTAAGTACATATTGCCGCCTTATGTCCAGCTTTTCTTCCTCCAGTACTCCCAAGTCCTTCTCAGCAGGGCTGCTCTCAATTCCTTCATTGCCCAGCCTGTATCGATACCAGGGGTTGCCCCAATCCAGGTACAGGACTCTGCCCTTGGCCTTGTTGAACGTCCTGAGTTTCACACAGGCCTGTGCCTCGAGCTTGTCCAGGTCCCTCTGGATGGCATCCTCAGCCTCTGAGGGATACCGCTTGTCACCGATCTCCATCTGGACATTGGGCCATTGACCACTACCGTCTGGATGCAACCATCTAACCAATTCCTCATTCACCCAACAGTCCAGCCATCAAATCCCTATCTCTACAATTTAGAGAGAAAGATGTTGTGGGGGACCATGCCAAAGCCTTACAAAAGTCCAGATAGATGACGTTGGTAGCTCTTCCCTTGTCCGCTGATGTAGTCATTCCATCATAGAAGGCCACTAGATTGGTCAGGCAGGACTTGCCCTTGGTGAAGCCATGCTGGCTGTCTCAAATCACCTCCTTGTCCTCCATGTGCCTTAGCATAGCTTCTAAGAAGATCTGTTCCATGATCTTCCCAGGCACAGAGCTGAGGCTGACAGGTCAGTAGTTCCCCGGGTCTTCCTTGCTGCCTGTTTTAAAAATGGGTGCAACGTTTCCTTTTTTTCCAGTGACCAGGGACTTCACCTGACTGCCAGGACTTTTCAAGTATCATGGAGAGTGGCTTGGCAACTACACCAGTCAATTCCCTCAGGACTCTAAGATACATCTCATCAGGTACCATAGACTTGTGCACATTCAGGTTCCTCAGGTGGTTTTGAACCTGATCTTCTCTTACAGTGGGAGAGACATTGCTCCTCCAGTCCCCACCTTGCAGTCTATCCCCTTGAGAGGTTTGGGAAGAGAGACTGCCAGAAGACTGAGGCAACAAAGTCGTTCAGTACCTCAGCTTTCTCTTCACCAGTTATTATTCTCTTCACCAGTTTGCCAGTCCGGCTCATCAAGGGACGGAGGGAACATTGTTATGGGAAAATTGTTCTGGGAAACAGCAACAAAGCAGTCAGGTCACTATTTACTTCTTCAAGAAGAAACCAGATGGTTTTATGGATTTTGAGTTCATGGCCTGCGACAGTGTTATTTCCAGAAACTGAAAAAGAATATGTGTCCTCAGGTTTCAGTTACAAAGCCTAAACTCTCTTGATTCAACGAGGACTACATAGCATTTAATGATATGAACAACTAGTATTACATAGTTCATTTGGATGTCTCTTTCCTGTAGATATTGACTGTAACCTGGACACAAGGTGACATGTGCAGGGAAAAATAAAATCCTCACTCATAACTGGACATATTAACTGGAAACTCAAAAAGATGTCATACCTAAATGAAATGTTCACTTCACCCAGCTGTGGGGAAGAAGAAGTACAGAATGTCTACATTCTTTTTTAATCTCTTTTCCTTACAGTTAATAACAATTTTTGCAGCTAAAACATATCTTAGGCTCTCTGCAAAGAAAGCATGAACTATAAATGTAAAATATTTAAGCTGTTTTTGTGAAAAGTTGATTTTGTGCACTTACTATTTTGCTCTCTACTAAGAGTAGAATAAACTGAAAGATTATTATCATGAAAGTGGTGTCAAAGTCCCCTGAAGACTTTTTATCTTTAAAAAGATTTATTTTGAGCTACCCAAGTTATAAATGTTTAACTATTGACCACAGCTATATAATGTATTTCACAGAATCCCAGAGGTTGGCAGAGAACTCTGGAGATCATCGAGTCCAACCCTGTGCTCAGTGCAGGGTCAGCTACAGCAATTTGACCAGGACCTGTGGCCAGTCGACTTTTGAATATCTCCATGGATAGAGACTCTACAACCTGTCTGGGCAACCTCTTCCAGTGTTCAGTCACTCCCACAGTGACTTGTTTTTCCTTATGTTTAAATCGAATTTCCTGTATTTCAATTTGTGCCCATTGCCTTTTGTCCCTTCACTGGCACCACTGGGTAGAGTCTGGCTACATCTTCTTACTTCCCTCCTTTCGGGCATTTACACACATTGATAAAATCCCCCTTTACTTTCTTTTCTTGAAGCTGAACTGTGCCAGCACTCTCAGCCTCTCCTTATATGTCAGATGCTCCAGTACATTAAATCATCTTAGTGGCCCTTCACTGGACTCCCTACAATAACTCCATCGCTCTCTTGCTCTGCGGAGCCCAGAACTGGACACGACACTGCAGCTGTGTCTTCACCAGTGTTGAGTAGAGGGGAAGGATCACCTCCCTTGACCTGCTGGTAATGTTCTTCCTAATGCAGTCTGGAAGACTCTTGGTCTTTGCTGTGATGGAGGATTGTATTTTTGCTCATCAGGACCTCCAAATCCTTTCCTGCAAAGCTGTTCTCTAGCTGTTTAGTAGCCAGTGTGTATTGGTGCATCGGGCTATTCCTCCTCATGCAGGGGCAGGACTTGGCTTTTCTCTGTGCTGAACTTGATGAGATTCCTGTTGGCTCATTTCTCCAGACTATCGAAGTCTCTTTGAAAGGCAGCACACCCGCCGGTGTGTTAGCCCCTCCTCTCAGTCTTGCATCCTTCATTGCTGGGGTCATTCCAGGCCATTAACAAATTTGTTAAACTGTACTGGACCTAGTATCAACCCTTGGGATTCTCCCCTAGTGACTGGCCTCCAGCTGGACTTTGTGCAGCTTATCACAACACTCTATGCCCAGCAGTTCAGCCAGATTTCAGCCCATCTCACTGTCCACTTCCTTCCACTTCATTAGCTTTTCTATGAGAATGTTATGGGAAACAGCACCACAAGCCTTACTAAAGTCAAGGTAAAAAACATCTACTGCTTTCCCCATATCCATCAAGCCAGCTTTCTCATTCTAGAAGCTATCAAATTGATCAACCATTATTTTCATTTTATAAATCCATGCTGACTTCTCCCAGTTACCTTCTTGTCCTTCATGTGCTTGGAAATGGCTTTCAGAATTATTTGCTCCATTACCTTTCCAGGGGTTGAGGCTGGCTAGCCTGGAGTTCTCCAAATTCTCCTTCTCACCCTTCTCAAAGAGAACAGTGTTGTTTACTTTCTTCCAGTCCTCTGGAAACTCTGCCAGTCACCATGGCCTTTCAGTGATGATCAATGGCCTTTCGATGATGTCTGCCACCTCACTCAGAACTCGTGGGTGCCTTCCATCAAGTCCATGTGTATGTCCAGTATGTTTAAATGTTCCCTAACCTCAGCTGCCTCCATCAAAGTTAAGTCTTTCTTGCTTCAGACTTTCCATCTAGTCTCAGGAGCCTGGGATTTCTGAAAGCACATCTTACCAATAAGGACTGAGATGAAGAAGGCACTGAGTGTCTCAGCCTTTTCCATGTCCTTTGTTACCAGCTCCCTTCTCCCATTCAGCAGCAGGCCCACATT
>NW_010541247.1:0-33302 GCF_000687285.1 Phaethon lepturus | reverse complement strand
CCTGCTGATACACCTGAAGAAAACCTTTTTGTTGCCCTGCACATCTCTTGCCAGATTCAATTGCTGGTGGGTTTTGGCTTTCCTGACCGCGTTACTGCACACTTGGACAGTGTCTCTATGTACCTCCTGGGTGTCCATCTCTTGTGTTTCCTTGATATGTCTGAGTATTGTTAGGAGCTCCTTGCTCATCCATGTAGACTCCTGCCACATCTGCTTGACTTCCTGCATGTGGGAGTGACCACTTTGGAGCTTGGAGGAGGTGATCCTTGAAAGTCAACAGCTTGATCCCTGAAAATCAACCATAATAACAGGTTTGATTACTTTTCTCTTGTTTTGGCTGTTTTCCTGTCTTTTCCTATTTGTGCCTATTTAGTGATCTAATTTGCCTTGGATGTTTTCTACAAAAATAACATTTGCGATTGAAACCTGGTGGCATTGATTTTGTTAACATTCTGAAATCCTTTCCGGTCTTTGTCGAATCAAGAGCTTGGGTTATCTGTATGAATCTTAGGATAATATTTGTTTCCAGTTTACATCTGGAGAAATACGGTTTCTGTAGAGTAATTTACGTTACAGACTTCTAGGTACACTGTATTGGAGAAGGAAAAATAAATCACTAACAAATACTTAGTAAGATAAAATTACTCATTAATAAGTAACTTAAATAATTAGTAAGCTAGCTTTAACGTACAGATGCTTATATATATACTGAAGTAGTATACTTAGATGCTCATAAGTATACTAATTATAATACAGGAAGTAGTATATCAAACTTTTTACATATAAACAACAAAATTTGGTATAGTGTTTTTACCTGAATCTCAAGGTTATGTGGTGGGACCTATGTTTTCACTTCTCCCATCTGTTTTAATCTACTTTATGTCTTTTTACAATACACTAGGAAAGAAAAGTTTGAAGAGCTGGAATTCTTTCACATTTCAGAAGAAAGAATGAACCTTGAAGAAAGGTTGTGTGGTCAAAACCCTGTGTGTAGGTTTTTCTCCAGTGATGTCTATTATTCTTATATCAGCTGTTTCCTTTCCCTAAAAACTATCTTGCTTTCGTTCCATTCTGTCATTGCAGAATACCATCACTGTAAAATGAGTTAAGCAATTTGCTCTGTAGGAGTTAGAGGAAATATTAAAGAATTATTCTGAACATATGGAAAGAAAGTAATTTATGACTCTGTGAGAAATACTGTTCTGAGGCTGCTTTCCTTTCCTAAAAGGCTGCTAAACTTCAGAATTCTGGAAACTGTTATGTACAGTCCCACACTTGGCTGGAATTTTATATAGCTACACCACTAGCAGAAGTGATATTGTACAGCAGAAAAGCAATAGAAATGTACTTGTTGAGAACAAAGAGTCTGCTTTTGCACTGAATATTCTTGCTTCATGTGTTCTATGAATATATTTTAAAACACTGTGTTGTTGGTCAATTTTTGACACTTCTTTTTACCACTTTGTAGTGATGGTACCATGTTTTTTTATTAACTTTTTTTCCTTCCTCCACGATTTTCATGAACTATAGGCTCCTAAGGAATAACTTGATGTCAGAGTCCATTCTTGTGAAATAATAAGCCTTTCTGTTCCCTAAAACAAATCACGCTCTGAGTCTGCATTTCTGCTAACAATGGTCTCCAGCAGCAGTATGCTTGCTGGCTGTCCTCTCCTTGCAAAAGTTAAGGTTAAATGCAGCCAGTCTCACTCTGAAAGAGAAACAGAACATCTAAGTCATACTGCTGTTAATGATTAAAACCAACCAACCAACTAAAAAACTCTACCTGATTTTATGGTAGGGGGTCGGACTAGAAGATCTTTAAAGGTTCCTTCCAACATTCTATGATTTTATTTAATTTTAAATAAATAATTTTAAAATTTCTATTTAATTTTAAAATTCCCATACACTCCTTTCACAATGATGGTGCCAGCCTTTCACAAAATACTTGAATATTTTACTAAAGACTACTTAGGAAAACAGTAAGAACTCATAATTCACTTTAATCAATTCCTATCCCAAAATGATTGCTATTTTATATTTCCACTTATAATTTAATTTTTTCCAGGCTCAGCACTTAATGTGGCTCCCTGTTCTTCTTGTGGACAAATATTTCTGTACAGTCTACACCAGATGAGACCTCACCAGAGCTTTTGCAATTATATCAGTGCATCCTTGTGGATTGGTTTGTAGGTCTGTTGGAAATTCAGCTGGATTTACACATTTTATTTAAGTATAAAGGGCTACTCACAAAAAGCATCTTAGGGAACCTGTCAGGGTTCAACTGCCTATTTAAAATGCACAAAATGCTGGATGTTCCAAATACAGAAAGTATAAGAAACTGATAAATGTTTTCTTTCTCCTTCTTCTTAGACAGCAAGCCAAGTCACTATCTGGAGCACTACAATAGGTGCTACTATCAGCCAGGACTGACGTGTTGGGAAGAGGAAACAAAATCGTCCACCTTTCCCCTCCAGCACAGGCTGCTCAGTTTAGAGTTCCACGTCCAACATAGATGAAAACTCCAAGCTTGTCAGAACAAGTACACAAGCAGGCAGTATGTGGGCTCACCCTTTCAAGGCTTTCTCACACATCCAGGGCAATGGAGGAATTGTTGCACTATGAGATCCAGGGATTTCTTGGTAATCCTCCTGTAGCAGTGTAAGAAACACAGTTTAACTAAAACTGTTGTTATAACTATTCATCTCAGTTATTTAAGGAGTGTGTCTGGTATTTTCTATTGAGAACCAAACTCCCAGTTCATATGTAAGTTTGACTAGAGGATGGGAGTTTTAAAATTAAATAGAATCATAGAATGTTGGAAGGAACCTTTAAAGATCTTCTGGTCCAACCCCCTGCCATGGGCAGGGACAACTTTCACTAGATCTTGTTGCTCAAAGCACTGTCCAACCTGACCTTGAATGCTTCCAATGATGGGACATCTACAACTTCTCTGGGCAACCTGTTCCAGAGTATCACCAACCTCATCGTAAAGAATTTCTTTCTTATGTCCAACCTAAATCTACCCTTTTGCTGTTTAAAACCATTACCCCTTGTCCTATCAAGATGATCCTTTTCTCTATTATCTCAGCTGGAGAACGGGCATTGGAACCTGGGCTGAGTCAAACTAGTTTTGCATCTTCACAATTCAGCAGACTAGGGAGCTTTCCATCACAGCTCACACTCAGACTCACTACTTGGTCTGAAGACATAAAGATGGTCCCTGAGACAGAGAGTGGGGCAAGGCCAAGTAATAGTGAGGACAATACAGAAGAAAAGTGGTTTGGGAGCTTTCTCTTTTCCATCAAACCCTCAGCAACATCTAAAGTTAAATGCCACTGCTTTTTGTTGCTAGGACATCTGGAGAAAGAAGTGGGGGGAGGCACTGACTCCTCCACAGTCTGGCAAAAAATCTCAAAGCGATGATGATTTCTAGTTCCTGAGGACACCAACCAACCATGTGGGTCAAACTTCCTAAGAAACAGAACTGGAAAAGATCAAACATTTAGTTTAGTCTCCCAGTCATCTTGCATGTGTTTTTTTTATAATGCACATATGGGAAAAGTGCCTTTAAGAGCTTCCTGGAAGTAAACATTAACCCATCATTAAATCAGTCAGTAGATTATTCTGAATTTTTTTTAAGATCTATTTTTTTTACTGTGTATAATTTAGCATTATGTCTGTCTTCAATTTGTGATATAAAGGAGGATGGAATTAAACACAGTTGTAGCATGCAACAGCAGTGAGATATACAGCAGGACTATTAAAGCAACACTCTTGCAAGTGTCAGACAGCGAAGTTCATTCTGATAAACCAGGAGACTTCCCCACCACTGCTGGGTGTCTTCCTTGGTAGGGTCTTATGGCCAAAGACTTATACTGGGTGGGTTTCACCTCACGCAGCTTCTGACTGCTGAAAGAAATATGTCTGTGTTAATTTCCTGCAGTTAACAAAGATAAACAGACACTTTTATCATCTACTGACAATGAAGTGTGCCATGAAAGTGTCCTTTTTCCTCCGGTGCCAATCAAAACAATCCAAATGACTGGCAAAGGTGTAAAGTTATATGACACCTACGGTCAGTCATGTTCTTCACCAACAGGCCGTTGTTTCAAAGCTTCCAATCAGTAGTCTGGGATGTTAAAGTGAAAGCAAACTTGTTCCTCAAATTGTTTCAGAGCAAGATTAACAGAAATGCTTATTAAACCAGAAAGGAGCCAGCAAAAAAATGTGCTTATTCAGAGTACAAGTAGGCATCTAAATCTTATACTATAGGTAAAATATCATATTTTTGCCTTTTTGACACTTCCTCTTGGCATGCTTACATATCCCACTATTTCTTGTGCTCATCCTTAGGCATTCAACCTTTCCCATCCAGCACAAAAAGAGTTTTGATGCCAAATTCAGCACTGTGAATTCCATTCCTGGAATAAAGTACCTGAAAGTCTCCAATTCCCTTTGTAGATCTAACATTTGAAATCCTCATAGACAGGTTCAAGAAAGATGAATTCAGCCTGAAGCGGGTGCAGAGAAGAGCTATTATGGTGATCAGAGGAGTAGAGAGCACATTTTGTGTGAAATTTTAATGCTCAGATAGTTTAACAACACAAAGGTGACAGAGAGGTGATGCAACTGATTTTTATAAATACACCAGAGAGAAAGTACAGTTATTTAGTCTGAAGGAAATGCTCTTACAAGCACAAAAAGACATAGACTGCCCAAAGAATAAATTCAAATTATATATTGGAAAAAAATAACTTTATTTGTTGTCCCAGTGAAACCCTGGAAGAGCCTTCCAACAAGGTTAATGGGGCAGAATTGGAAGCATATAACTTCAAAGGGCTCCCAACCACCCAAAGGATGGAGTTAGCTGGTGCACTTGAACTACTTGTGACAACAGAGTGCTGGAATCAGTGGCCCAGGAATATGTTCACAGTCTTGTTTTCCTTGTATTCCCAACTGTAGACATGGAGTTTTAGCTCACCTCTTTCTGGAGTCAACCTATAGCTTTAGCAACCTATTCCAGGTAAGGAAGAAGGCTAAAGGTGCTATTTAGTTGTCATTGATAATATCAGGTGTCGATGGCACCCTTCTGCTATTTCCCTAGCTACTCTATGTCTGCACCATGACGTGCCCCAGCTCAGGTCACCCAGCTACAAGGTATAGCTGCAGTTCCAGCTGCATCACTAAAATGAGACAGAGATCAGAAAGAGAGGAAACTTATTCCAGGCATGCCTTACCAAACACTTTTATTTGATACAGTAAAAGTTCAGGTACCTTCTGAGCAAGGAGCAACTCTGACCCAGGAGTCAGTTTTACAAAGCAGAGCTACTGAAGAGCAAATTAAGTGCTACAAAATGCCCTTTTTGGTTTGGTTTTGGCAGGCTGGGATATGTTGTCTGATCCAAGTCTGTCCTGAAGGAGTAAGAGAAGGGCATTGCCTTCCCTTCCTTTCATCCCAGCTCCCCAGAGTGAGGAAGAAGAAGATGCCCCTGCTATAGCCCCAGGACTTTTGAACTACCCTGATAATGAAAAATATAACTGGGTGTTCCCTAATTCTCCTTACTTTCTGTGTGGTCCAATTACATTTTCTACCTATTCTTCTGTGAATTGCTAGTACCTAATTGTAGCTAATATGCCCTTAGTTTTTCCTGTATCAGAGATGCTTTACTGTAACCCAATGAATATGAAATACAATATTAAGCATTAAGGACTGCTTTTTTTTTTTGTCGTTCCAAGATGTAAATGACTGCAAGGCATGTATGAGAGCATTTTGTTGTTTTTGTTGGGAGTATTTGGCATTACTGTTTCCTGACTGCTAGGGAAAATGAGATTTGCAAGGTCAGAACAGTCTTCAAAGCACTATTCCTCCATTTGAAGGCAGGACTCCTAGAGGAAGTCCCTTTCGATCCCTGTGTTTGAACCATCCCAGAAGCCCAGAGCGGTGCTTTGTGATACAGCTTCTGCTCCCAGTTGTGTCATCTCAATAAAGGACCAAGTGCGAAGCACTGCCTACAGTTCTGGCCTTACAGAAGCCAGCCAGTTTCGCCAGTGACCTCAAGAGAGTCAAGATTTAAAATCTCCACTAGATCTGAATTCCACTCCTGCACCCTGGCCTCATTTCTAATACATAAGCCACAGTAGTTCTCATAATTAGTATCCGGCAGCACTTAAACCTGGCGCTTTTCGTGTGGTGATAGCCATGCTCAATATGACACTGCAAATATACTAGGCAAACCAAGGCAAACTAGCTAAGCTAAACGCCAAAGTCTTTCTCCCAAAAGAACCTAGATCAATTTCAGTAGAACAAAAGCTTTTGGTTAGATTGCTCTCACACAAAAGGATTGGTGGTACATCGTTCATTTTACTGATGTTAAATGTGCCTTTTATGTTCAAGATCATAAGCAACATACATTTAACAGCCTGACATATTTAGAGGAAAACAAATTTCCTCTCTGCACACCAGATGGAAATTATAGATGTGAGAGCTGGCCACAAAGCAACAATATCTATAAATCTAGTATTTAATCAACCTATTTCAGGCTGTACAATTAGAAAAGTTATCAGTTACATCACAATTGAACTGTCCCCTTTGGGAAGATCAATACAGCTAACTCATCGTGAGAGTAAAAGATGTACATCATTTAAATTACACTACACTCCCAGGTGATGAGCCAGGTTATCTGGAAGCAATTGCGCTGCACATGGAACTGATGTCAGACCCCAGGGAGTTCTTGGATTTACACTGTACATTCTCTGAATGTACTAAAAGGAGACCACTGTGATAATTTTCATGAGGTTGTTAATTCTCATGATCCATACCCAATAGATGAGATTTTTTTAAAAGTGGGAAAAAATAGAATCTGGGTACATAAGGATTAGGTTACCTCAGGAAGTCAGTAGAAAATGCCAGGGAAACGTATATTGGTAGCTCTTTCTCCTCCATTGCCTGTGACACCTCTCTCAGGGGAGCAACACCAGTATCTGTGTGACACCAAGTTGGATTCATCCCATCTTAGCCTACAACTGAGTTTGTCATCCTCATGCTTTTTACAACAAGCAGAGAAAATGTGGAAATTTCAGGCACAATTCACTTGATTTCCTTTAGACATCCTTTAAGAAAAGTGGCACCCTTAATGCCTGTTTCCTTCATCACTTAAAAAAAAGCAGTTAAATAGATAAACTCGGGTGTAGGCATCTGTTTTTCACCAGGCGAATTCCACCCTCAGATTTACAGTTTCGAACTGCCTCCTGACCTCAAGTTTTCTTTTTTGTGAATCAGAGTGGGAATACATTGTGGTCATCTCATGCACAAACAGGAACAGATTTGGCAGAAGGATCCTTGGGCTTTTGCCTTCTCACTGTCTTTCAACACTGTGAGCGTGATCTTATGCCACCTGATGCAGTGTGGGCTATATAAACCCTGTCTCATTCCTACCTTATTCAGATTTCCCCTGAATTAGAGCTCAGTGAGTAATAAACTTGCTCGCAAAATGAGACATATGACTTCTAGACCTGTTTCATTCGAAGGAGGCAATACTAAATCACGAGTTGTTTTCTCCTGGGAGAAAATTGTAATTAATACTTTGGGAACTCTGCTTCTTCCTGTTTAAGTTGGGCATACAGCCAGGAGTATAAGAACCGTAGGTTGGTAAGGAGAAAAAATAAAGGAGAGTGCTTGAGTCCAGTCTTGGTTTTCAAGTACTCAGCTGGGTAAAACCACTGATTAGAAAAAAGCTGATTATGCTAAACGCAATGATTTTCATCAGGTTCATGACTATCTCCAAAATAAGGTAAGGTTTTGTTTTTCTAATTCATTACCTGGCCTGCTTTTCTCAAAATTAACCCGTATCTATTAACATGGGTAAAATTAAACAGGAAAATTCTATTTCCTAAAAGATAATACTGCAAAGAAAATACTGCTGCAGGGAACGATGCTCCTAGCATTCCAGCTAACTGAGGATTTGGCACTATAGAAATATGGAATAATCCATGCTTGCAAGAGCTATAGTTCCAATTATAATGCAAAACGTATGACAGTTCCCTTGCCTTTTAACTAGTGCTGCAAGTAGAAAAATAAACCTGCTGTACTGCCTTGGTCAACGTGTTTTTTCTCTGTCCGTGTATAGTTAGTGCAGTCTTATTTTTCTAAATGTGCTTCAATCATCCATTTTAATTATCTTCTTTAATAACTAAAAGTGAATGAATGACAGATTTCAATATTAAAAAAAAAAGTTTAATCATGCTAGGAGGACTAAACAAGTTCAGCCTAGGATCTAGCCTAGTACCCAGTCTCTAGCAGTGAGTAATAACAGATGCTGATGCATATAAACAGGTCAAACATGTTGTGATACTGATAAAATAGTCTGAAGCCTGTAGCTGACAGGTTTCTTGAGCCAAAGATGTGATGTTTAAGAGTTAAGAAGAGCCAGGCCTCTACTCATCTGCAATGGTGAGTTTATTTCTGAAATTCTATGTGTTAAAGAAACAGGGAAGGGAAAAATCTAAGTTGTTATCATCTTACATTTCTTAAGGACTTCATTGTTTCTCTTCCTCTTCCCGCCCCCTTGTCCTGGCCCTGCTCTAGGATCTGGGTTCATAAACATAACAATTCCCAAATTTATGAGTCCAGCACCCAGCACCACACACCTTTGACTCATGAGTGAGCAAATACAACCCTTCATGGGGGGGCAGTGTTCCCTTGTATTTGTGGGGTGATAGCTAGCAGTAGTAAGTTGATGTCTTCTATACCAACCTGAAGTGTGGCTGTCTGGGCCGCTACAGGCAGCTGCTGAAGAGAAGAATGCTGTCCCTCTGGTACCTGGGGTTATGCTTCAGAGCTCAGAGACACTGAGATGCTCATGGGCACACACTTTATGCCCCACTTGTACTCAATTTTGACTATTTTTAGTCTCTGGATTTTTCGGGATTTTTCTTTACCTCTAAATAGGCACTTCACCCAATCACTCCTCAATTACTCAGATTTTTTATCTTTGTTAACTTGACCAGACAGCCTGAGTTTTCTCCTGCAAATACCAAACCCAGTCTCCATACTAGCCAGGTTATTTTCCCTCACAGGTCAATAATCTTCTGCTCCTAGGCAAGTCTCAAGTTTCAGTGTCTGCCCAGGTGCCTCCTCCCCAGCTATGCATCCCTCCCAGCTCAAACCTGATACTTGGCCTCTCTGCATGTGAAACAGGCATTTTCCTTCTCCACATTTCCCTGCTCTAGTGTGGGAAACTGGGAGCAGAGGAGAGAACGTGCTCCTTTCTCCCAGTACAGCCATGACAAAGATTATAAACTGGATGCAGATTTTCTTCAGAGTGGCAAGGTCATTACTCCTTCTAAGGGCATATTTCAAGTTGTGGCTCCAAAGTATCAGGTTGCCAAAAACAGCTGCTAGAATTTTATTTTAGACCTCTAACTGAAATTGTCTGCAAAACTCAAGCTGATGTGGGCAGCCAACTTGGAGAGCTTTGGACTGGTGGTTAACAAAAGTCCAGTCAATCTGAAAACACAGAAAAATAATGTGAAGTGTTGAAATGCGTTAACAATTTGAGCTCTTCAGATCCACTCATTGTTAGCTACCCATGGCACCGTCCACATTTCTCTCTCTTCTGTTACCAGGTGCTGACTTGCCAGCTCTGAATTTACATTCTTTGTGCATGATGTTGCCAAAGGTCCTTGCTGCTGAGGCAGCTACGTGCTCATTTTATTGTCACAAGTGCTGTTGACTGATCCTGTTAAATCTGTGTATCTCATATGCGTGAAAGTGTCATTCAAACCAGATATTCCCATGTGGGAAGGTTCAAGGGGTTTATAATATTTATAATGATGCTGGAATTGTCTAATTTGCAATTTTTCTGCTTATCAAGTTTCATTTCATTTCATTGTAGAGACAAACATAGATGCAACATAAACCTTTTGTAAGCAATAAGTAGGGACTTGAAATAGTTTCCAGAAAAGTCTGGTTATTGGACTCGACCCAGGCAGTCTAATTTATTATTTGGTTTGACTTACAAATGTTTACAAGAAAGAAAAGGATCTTTCCTCTCTTGGCAGTAGTTTTGAAATTACCCTTCTAAAAATCCAGTTTTAAGCACTGACTTCTCCAGGAGCTTTCTGAAGCTCCACTGCTTTCTTGTCCACTGGTAGGCAGCCTATTTCAAAATTGAACAAACAAACAAACACAAAATTCTTTGAAAGCAAAGACTTTGGAGTTCAATTCTGTTCCACTAATAAATCAAAGATACCAGTATTATTTCAGTTGCTGATGAAAAGAGCCCTACAGTTAAATCCACCTGTTTACAGATAATACTGTAGCTAAAGCTGCCAGCAGGAACCTGTCCGAAAAAATAGGTACAGAAGGAGGAGAATATATGAAATTATACATGGATATAAGAAAAATATTTTGATCACCAGTAGAGTATAAGGATTTCAGAAGTGATGGAAGTACTAGTTGTATCGGAAGTACTGGAAGTTGATGGAATTACTAGTACTAGTTGCAAGAGATATTAGTTATGTACAAGTGGGGAGAACAGCCAAGGCCAGAGCTGTAATGTGTCCACTTGGCAACCTCCATCCCTCACACCCACCATGACCACTCTCCCATCCATCCATCCATCCATCCATCCATCCATCCATCCATCCATCCATCCATCCATCCATCCATCCATCCATCCATCCATCCATCCATCCATCCATCCATCCATCCATCCATCCATCCATCCATCCATCCATCCATCCATCCATCCATCCATCCATCCATCCATCCATCCATCCATCCATCCATCCATCCATCCATCCATCCATCCATCCATCCATCCATCCATCCATCCATCCATCCATCCATCCATCCATCCATCCATCCATCCATCCATCCATCCATCCATCCATCCATCCATCCATCCATCCATCCATCCATCCATCCATCCATCCATCCATCCATCCATCCATCCATCCATCCATCCATCCATCCATCCATCCATCCATCCATCCATCCATCCATCCATCCATCCATCCATCCATCCATCCATCCATCCATCCATCCATCCATCCATCCATCCATCCATCCATCCATCCATCCATCCATCCATCCATCCATCCATCCATCCATCCATCCATCCATCCATCCATCCATCCATCCGCATATGCCAGTCCTTTCCCTCGTGGACTCCTCTGCATGCTCCATGGGAGGGTGGGGCGAGAAAGGGAGATGTGCAACCACAGCCTTTTCAGCTGGTCCCTGGGGCAGCAGCAGGAGGAGGAGTGTGTGCTTATTTGCTCCCAGCTGATGTCCCTGCACAGAGCTCTTCTCTCCTCCCATTGCTCCTTGCTGAGGCCTTGGTTAAACCTGTGTTACAATTTACTGGCTGGTGCTAATTAGACCGCTCTGCTAGGAGTGGCCTGAAACCATCTGCATTTTGCCAAGATCTGGCTCTCTGCAGCAACGCTGTCCTTGTAAGTAACATGACCTATAAATGTGTGATGCCTGTCAGTACCATCTCCCATTGCAACAGATGTTTTAAGGTCTTACTATGAAATAACTCATGGTCCACCACCAGCCAGATGGCACCAGTGCAAAGGCAGACAGGAGGCATGGAGACCACTGGGTCAGATCTTGTCTGTCCACGCTGCAGGTAAGGGTAGTCCTGAGGGTGTGTGTGCAGCAATATTGCTGTGTCTAACGTGCAAGATATACTGACGGGTTTTTTCCCCGGCAGACCCTATGTTTCATAATAAACCTAGTACAAGTGCTTTTGTCAATGTAAACAGTATGTGAATTTGACACAAAGCATGCTCTAAGAAAGCAGTTCAGAGCCTATGAAGTGTTTTTGATATGCAGAGAGAACAAGAACTTGAGGCACGTAAACGCAGAGATGCGAGCTGCCTGCCCCAGGAGCTGGCGGTGGTTAGAGGTGGAAAGGTGTAACGGCCCTTTACAAACAATGTAGGAATCCCCCACAGCAGCTGTGACCAGTTTTCATGCTTTAAAAAAAGAGCCTATAATTGGTGAAAGAGAGGAGTGGCAGTAATTTGCAGTTCAGCAGGGAACTCTTAGGTACTCTGGCGTTTTGAGGGAGCGGTTAATGAGAAGACAGAGTAGGAAGCTACCACTGTGATGGATCTCTGTTATTAGAACAAATAAACCAACAAACAGAAAAGATGCTTATAAGAGAAACAAGGAGGCACAAAGATCTGTTCAGCTGCTTATAGGGTGCGATCACAGATTTAACTAAACAGCTAAAGCTGGTGAAATCCGAGCATTAAATTTCAGCTCAGATTTTAAAGGGTGAGACATTGTCCCAGCTGCTGGGCTCTGCGGCCGGTGGCACATTGCACATCGAGCCAGCAGCTCCTTGCTGTCCCAAGTGATTGCTTTAGTGTGATGACCTGCAGCAGCTCACCGGGAGGGAAGTTGGGGGTGTCCACCTACGCCTTGTGAATGATATTTGAAACCAGGGACACTCTCAACATGACTACCTCTGTCTGAAAACTCCATTTTGCTTGCAGGGTTGGTGCTTGCTCCCCTGCTGTCGTCTGACCTCTGTCTCCATTAAAATTCTGCACTGAAGGTGGACAGTAGCACGGGGATAACAACAGCGGAGCCTTAAGTGTTGAGAAAACAATTCAAACAAAAAAATTGCAACCATCCACTGCAGGACAGGTTTTCAGTTCTGAACTCTAAAGATGTAACTAGATCTCAGAATACTGGACTCGAGGCTTTGATCATGTACCAGAAGGTGGTGAATTTATTAGGAATTGCCATTGTATTGAAGCATGCCTCTATTACCTAATGAAGGACAGCACAGAGCTCCCTGACCTGCTGGAGATGTTTGCAGTAAGTCCACAGAGTGAATTATTAGCCCAGCATTGTGCCTGAGACAATCTTTGACTCCTGTGAAGACTGATCAGCCCAGCCACACACTGACCCTATCTGCCTCACAACTAGAAAATCAGGGTGTTGTACCCCGCTCCTCAGTACTTCTGATTCTGGGACTATCCCAGGCAAAGTGAGTTCAGCTCAATAGCAGGTCATACTTCATTATTATTGTCCAGAAGTTCAGGCACTATAACATTCAGAAATCATTCTGAACAGCACATTAGTCTTACAGCCAGCAAAGCGTTAACTTTAGCTTCATTGAAACCAAGAAGGTTTTAGTGAACTTCAGCAGAGGCATGATTCACCTTGTGATATATAAAGGCTCTCAGATTAGAAACAGTTTTCAGATCATCACAAATGTCAGCATGCTTGTTTTCAAGTGACCCTGAAGCAGACTGAACTGTTATTGCAGCATAACAAACTGGCTTGGAGTAGGATTAAGCACACCCTGCCCCATATTTTTCAGCTCTGTAGCCCAGAGTGTGGGCTCAAAGCCATATTAGACGTGTACTGACACTGCACACCTCTCAGAGGGTTCTTAGCTCAGGTTGTGGCATTGTCTGACTGGCATTTCTGGAGACAATTTCATGCGAGCTCTGTGGTTAAAGTTTAATCCTGAGCCAATTTATTGCATCCAACCCCCTGTAATCTCCATCAAGCCCTTCTAACCACCTGCAATGACAGTGTCAGGCAGTCAAGAAAGACTTATGTTGTCTCCTGGAAGGGCCCTGGCACAGCTGTCTGCAGAGTGGTGGGGGGTTGTAGGCAGAATTCAAACTGGGATGAATTCAGGCTACTGGAAAAGGCACAGTAGATACACAAGCGCTGGGCTTCTGATAGCCTCAGTTTCAAACCTCTCCAAGGAATCATCTGGTACAGGATGGACAAATGCATTTCCAAAAAGCAAAGCTGTGGATGTCTTCCAGACTACTGGACCATAGTGGATTCAGCTCAGCCTGTGATTGCATACAGCTCCCCCCATAAATGAGAACTTGGCCCGTGACAATGTGCCGGCTGTATTTGGCAGCTGTTGACGTGTCCTGGGTACCACATCAAATGTGCTGTAGGTGAGTCTGAAGCTGCTGTTGGGCTTGGACCTGCAGGTCACTGAGGGTGCAGCCTTACTGACTGTGGAGCAAAGGATAAGCCAAGATGTGAAGAGGCTGATGTCTACTTTCATATATTTCTGGGTCATCAGCCTTTGCTGGATTTTCCTGGTCTGCTTTGATAAATAAGACAGTTCAGTCTTCTGCTAGGGAAGTCATTGGACTTTCATGAAATTTATAGGTGTAAGCACAATCTAGATGATACATGTGCCACTTTATAAGGATTTCAGAAATGGATGCTTCTAAGCAATTGTCATTGCCCATTTCAGATCACCTTGAGCTTCTGGCACCCTAAAAATTGTACAGCGCTCTTTAGAAAACAGGTGCAGAAGCCATTACAGCAATGCTCTCCAAAAGAAATTTGAAAAGTGTTCTTAGTCTTCTATTTGAAACACTTTCTTTTCCAGGACTTAATTTTATTAATTAGCATCCAGTTTTAAAAATCTGAAGCAGAGGCAGAGGTATTCAGTCTCTTTCAGATTGTCATCAGTAAAGTACTTTCATTCAGAGTTTCCAGATACGGAGGAATACTTATATATCATTATTGCAAATTTCTGATGATACTTCACTTTAGAAACCCAGGAGTATTTCAAACCTCATCAGCTCATCCAAAACTCTGGCAGGTCGATTTCAATCAGCTCAGATCCTTGAATGGTGTAAATCAGAATAACAGCTGTCATTCCTGGTTTTCACTTTGGTCTTATTTTTCTTTGAGGATTTGAATACATTGAAATTAAGCCCTCTGATACAGTGCTTCAGTTACATTTTAAGAGTCTTTTGAATAGTTCTTCATCCCATTAAATGCAGTCTCCTATTTAACTAAACAACAGTAACATTTTTCATTCAATGGACTATACCTATACGAAGTGCTTGAAAACTTTAACAGGTTTGAAGCTGCTGGGTACTAAATGCACAAAGAAGTGGCCAAATGGCAGCACCATTAACGGGGCTGTCTGGATGGAAAGTCTGCGCTGACAGCAAACCCACGAAACTGACCTCTTTGGAAGAATTTCATACAAGGTTGCCCAATTCGTGGACCTCACATGGTTAGAATGAAATGCAATGGAATAGAATAGAATATTTTTGGTTGGAAGAGACCTACAATGATCATCTAGTCCAACTACCTGACCAGTTCAGGGCTGACGAAAAGTTAAAGCATGTTATTGAGGGCATTGTCCAAATGCCTCTTAAACACTGACAGGCATGGGACATTGACCGCCACTCCAGAAACCCTGTTACAGTGTTTGACCACCATCTTGGTAAAGAAATGCTTTCTAATATCCAGTCTTAAACCTCCCCTGGTGCAGCCTTGAACCATTCTCATGCCTCCTATCCCCGGATACCAGGGAGAAGAGATCAGCACCTCCCTCTCCTTTTCCCCTCCTCAGGAAGCTGTAGAGAACAATGACGTTCCCCCTCAGCCTCCTTTTCTCCAAACTAGACAAAGCCAGGGTCCTTAGCTGCTCCTCACAGGATGTTCCTTCCAGCCCTTTCACCAGCTTTGTTGCTCTCCTCTGGATGCATTCAAGGTTCTTCATATCATTCTTAAATTGTGGGGCCCAGCACTGCACACAGTGCTCAAGGTGGGGCCTCACCAATGCTGAATACAGCAGGATAATCACCATTCTTGACCAGATGGTTATGCTGTGTTTAGAATAATAGAATCATATAATCATAAAGTCATTCAGGTTGGAAAAGACCTTTAAGATTATTGAGTCCAACTGTAACCCTCACACTGTCAAGTCCACCACTAAACCATGTCCCTAAGCACCAGATCTACATGTTTGATGCACCCCAGGATGTGGTTTGCTCTCTTAGCTGCCAGGGCACACTGATGTCTCATTTAGAGCCCACTGTCAACCAGCAGCCCCAGATCCCTTTCTGCAGGGCTGCTTTCCTGCCACTCTTCTCCTAATTTATACTTGCACCTGGAGTTACTCTGACCCAGGTGCAGAATCTGACATTTAGTTGGTGTCATTGGAAAACGCATACTTGGCTCAATCGCTCTAGAAAGATAGTGAGTGTGTTAGACATGTATTAGGCTGGTGACTAGACAACCTAGGCAGGGTTTATCTCACCTTACATTTTGGATGTCTCCAAATCAATATATCTGGGCTGGTCACTCTACACTGTCTTTTTAATCAATGACATAAGCCTTTCTATGATAGGTAATTCATCTCAACTATCTTAGAAATGTAGATAAGAATGAAAAGAAACATTTTCTGAAAGTGCTCATTCATCCATTAATGACAAAAGCGTAGATCAACATTTGGTCTTATAAATACCACCTTTTGTTTGATGGAAGGCTTCAGTACTAATGGCATATTAGGTGCTTAATGGGGCTGGGCAAGTATTTTTGGATTGCTCTCCAGAATTTAAGTGCCTCATGTTCATGTAGTTTTCATTTCAGGCACCTAAGGATTACCTGGATCTCCTCTCACTTTATTTGATTACACAGCCACAGAAAAGGGATATAGCAGGTGAAATATTTTGAGATGGTCTGGTTCCTAGTCTGTTCCACAGCAGTATGGCTATGTGTTTAGGACAATGGCCAAGGCACAGTTGATCCCATATGTAGAAATATACCTTAAGACTTTAAAAAATGTTAGCCTACATAATCAGTTGATTTCCATACCCAAATCTGTCATGTTGCCCCTGGAGCACTTAACTGCACATGTCATTCACAACCTTTTAGGGGTCAGGGATTTTAAGCATTCATTGTCACTGCCATACATGCCTGGCATATCTTCCATGAGCAATCACCCAGGTTTAGTCATCTTCTTTGCCTTCCATAACTACTACTGAGTGTGAAATGACTCTCTCTGTAGGAATATCTATGACTTCTTTGGTCTTCTGAATAAATCTAAAAGACCCATTGTGTGAAACAGTTCAATGCACCTATATGTTGGACTGATACTGTAGTTCTTCTGAATGTATATACTATGCAGAAAAAATGTCTGGGGCTCCGGACTTAACTGTGATGATAAAATAGGGGGTAGCTACCCCATTTTCAATAGTCTGCTGTAATAGAGAGGCACCTCTAAAGGACAATTCAGATCTAACATAAGTAGAACTGCTCTTTGCAGGTACTTCTCTCTTTCTGTCTGCATTTTACAGACCTGATCAAAAAAAAAAAAGTGTCTCATTTGAGCTAGGAGAGAATCTAGGACTTATCCAATATTAATAGAAAGACAGTGATCAGTCTGAAGCCTCTGTGTGTCCTGGGATAAATAAATTCCTATCTCTGGAAGTTGACAGCATCATACTATAAAAAGCACATAGAACAAATTCAGAGCTGTCCTAATCTCACAGATAAATAATTGAACATTGGAATATTTTGGCTCTAAGTATATTTAAATACTAAAATCTTGGTTTAAACAGAACATTCAAATCAATGTTAACCCTACTTCCTTCCCTGAACTCCTCCCCTCGCCCAAGCTCTACCAGTAATTTGAAGCCTCTGGTTTGGAGAGGGAGAGAGACACAGAAAGAATGAATCCTGTGAAATGTATTCTGTGGGAAAAAATATCAGATGCAAATAGAAATGAGTTTCAATGTGTATATATCAAAGCACTCGCATTCAGCTGGCTGAGAAATCTGCTAGTGAAATACCAAACTTTTGATAAGATTTAATTTTTCAGCAGATTCCTTCTTCATTACTGTAAGAAATATTGTAGAGTGTGCAAAGCTCTGCATAAAGCACACTAACGGTTTCAGCTGAAAAAAACACATTCATGAGTATGATACATGGGATGAAGGGAAAGGACTTTTGCTACAATTATTACCCTTGGCCCTCACTTGCTTGTCTTCCAAGAGATGAACCTGATACATGGTCAGGTTTACAGCAAGAAATCTATTGACTTTGAAGTGTATTCCAGCATCTGTCCATTCTTTCAGGATCTGTTTCCTGCATTATGCCAATAATATTTTGCAGGAAATACATCCTCGAAAATTAAACTTCAATTTCGTACCCAAGAATGAAATTGTAAAGGCTGTGAGCTAAAGTGGGAGAATTGAATCTTAAAAGAAAAAGTGTTGTCTGTGATTACAAGCAAGCAAGCGAGCTCTAAAAGGCAGAAACCGAATTCATTTTCTCCTTGCAATTTCTATACTGCCTGTGCAATGCACGAGGTTTTGCCGTAGCCAGTACATAAAGTGAGATTAAAGGGAAGATCCATATTAATGAAGAGGTTTTACCTTAATGTCCGTTTCCAAGCTCAGCTTAGTAGGCCATGGTGCAATTACAGACATAATCATCATAGTGGCAGCTGTAAGATGTGAGGTACATGAGATATCAGATGTACTTTTCTGTGAGGTCTGGAGGAGTGATCTGGGCTCTGAGAGAAGGTGGTGCATGGTCACCTAACCACAAAAATAAGCTCTTTTATTTGGTAAAAACAAAAGAGCATCAGTCACAGATGCTTTTGCAGATGTCTTCAATAATGTCAGCTTTGCAATTTTATCACACACAAGCAGAAAATAAGCTATGGTATTGGTGCAAAAATTAGGTATTTGTGTTCTAGTGGCATACAATAAAACCAAATCTCTTTCTTCGTATCTTTCATGATGTTCATAAACTGGTGATTTAGAGCTTCTATTTAAAGACATGTAGCAGATCCAGTAAAGGCATGAGCATAACCTGAGGGACTTCATCTTCCTTTCCTCCCTAATTGGGTTTTATTTTCGTTTTTTTGCCCCAGTCTGAAATTAGATTGTTAAGTCTTCAAAGCAGGGACCCTGAACTCAATTATCCTCTCATTTTCTTCAAAGTCACTGGAGTTTCACTAACAGTAAACTTGCAAAAGGGGGTGAGGAATCAGAATTGCCTTACTATATGTCCCTAGAGAAACCCAAATTGTACAGGTGTGTGATGCAGTCACCTGAGAAAGTTCACTGCATACTACATGGGTTGCTCCACCTTCCCCATTGTCATTTCTTTCATTATTACATGACTACAAAAATGCTGTCCCTTGCTGTTCTTGCACCGGAAGAGAGAAGTGCTTCCTTAGCTCTGCTAAGGTTGCTTCCACTTCCTAAGCTGTAATTGCAGTATGACACATTGCTTTACTATGGTCAGTTATAATTTTGGCAAGGCTATTTCTCATTCCAAACATGCTGGCCTCCTCCCTATCCTACAACTACAAAATTACTTAGGTCCTCAAGTTCCAAATTCAGACTTTTTAAAAACCCCATGCCTAAAACCCTCTTCCCAGGAGGGTCAGACTGACCCATGTGTCAAACAAGGCTGAAACTACATAGCTATAAATTCCAAGCCAGAGGAAAGACCTTCCCAGATGTGCACCATAAGGCACCTGACCAACTGTTTCAAGAAGGGCTTAACCTGCAGCTCTCCTTTCTGCATTTATTTCTTGTTAGTTTACAGCTGCTTCTATGTCTAAGTCCTTATGCTAATGCTTATGTTCCTTCCGCTTTATCATACACTCTTCCCTAAGCACTATGTGTAGGATTTGTCACCTTGCTGCCATTTCTGGATGCAGCCACAGTGGTTACTGTCTTCTCAATCCCCGAGGATGTTGCTAGGAATTAGGAAGAATATTTTGTTTAAAAAGGACAAAAATCATGGGACAAAAAGGGCAGAAGACACCTCTGCCCACACCATTTTCAGATCATTGTGACAATGCACGTATCAGACACAAAGGAATGGTAAGAGAAGTGACTATCAAAGGTGGTTCTGAAAATCTAAGGGAAACCCAACTGTTTCACTACATTAAAGGGCATGCAGAAGAAGGAAACACATATTTAGCTTGCTTTACCTTTTCTTCTTGTAAATTTTCCTTTAATTTTGTGTACATGTATAGGGGTATGCAGGTATGGTATGCAGGTATGGTGCAGTGAGCATGGCTTCACCAAGGGCTTCACTAAGGGCAAGTCCTGCCTGACCAACCTAGGGACCTTCTATGGTGGAGTGACTACATCAGTGGACAAGGGAAGAGCTACTGATGTCGTCTGTCTGGACTTCTGTAAGGTCTTTGACACAGTCCCCCACAACATCCATCTCTCTATATTGGAGAGATACAGATTTGATGAGTGGACTATTGGGTGGATGAGGAATTGGTTGGTTGGTCACATCCAGAGGGTAGTGGTTAAGGGCTCAATGTCCAGGTGGAGACTAGTGACTAGCAGGGTCCTTCAGGGGTCCATATTGGGATCAGTACTGTTTAATATCTTCATCAATGACATAGACAGTGGGATTGAGTGCACCCTCAGCAAGTTTTCAGATGACACCGAGTGGTGCTACCAACCCGTCAGCCTCAGCTCTGTGCCTGGGATGATCATGGAACAGATCCTCCTAGAAGATATGTTAAGGCACATAGAGGACAGGGAGGTGAATTGAGACAGCCAGCATGGCTTCACCAAGGGCAAGTCCTGCCTGACCAACCTAGTGGCCTTCTGTGATGGAGTGACTGCATCAGTAGACAAGGGAAGAGCTACCAATTTTGTCATAGACAGTGGGATCGAGTGCACCCTCAGCAAGTTTGCAGATGACATGGACCTGAGTGGTGCAGTTGACATGCCTGAAGGATGGGATGTCATCCAGAGAGACCTAGATAAGCTTGAGGCATGGGCCTGTATGAACCTCATGAAGTTCAACAAGGCCAAGGGCAGAGTCCTGCACCTGGGTCAGGGAAACGCCTGGTATCAGTACAGGCTGGGTGATGAAGGGATCAAGAGCAGCCCTGCTGAGAAGAACTTGGGGGTACTGGTGGATGAAAAGCTGGACAGGAGCTGGCAAGGTGCACTCCCAGCCCAGAAGATGAAACACCTCTCCTGTGAGGACAGACTGACAGTTCTCATCCTGGAGAAGAGAAGGCACCGGGGAGATCTTATTGCAGCCTTCTAGTACTTAAAGGGGATTTATAAGAAAGATGGGGACAGACTTTTTAGCAGGGGCTGTTGCCATAGGACAAGGGGTAATGGTTTTTAACTAAACGAGGGTAGATTTCAACTAGATATAACGAAGTTTTTCACAATGAGGGTGGTGAACCACTGGCACAGGTTGCCCAGAGAGGTGGTAGATGCCCCATTGCCGGAAACATTCAAGGTCAGGTTGGACGGGGCTCTGAGCAATCTGATGTAGTTGAAGATGTCCCTGTTCATTGCAGGGGGTTTGGACTAGATGACCTTTAAAGGTCCCTTCCAGCCCATAGATTCTATGATTCTATGATATTGGTACAGAAACACTCCTAACTGCTCCCCAAATATTACTTGAAAATTCTAATGTTCTGTTCATAAATGACATAGATTACCTTTATAATTACCTTTTTAGTTACCTTTTATCACTTTTATAATTTATTAGCCATTTTATACATTGAACCTTAATATAATATGTGACGTAATGCTTTATAATGAGTTCATTTATTTAAAAGGACTGCAGTATTTTAAATAGAAGTTGTTTTCACCTAAGTTGTCTTAAAATGAGAACTATTTCTGTCTAACAATAATAACCTGGTACAAGCACTGTCAGCCTGAAACATAATGAATCAAAAATAGTTAAAATGAAATTTGACCTCTACCTGACAGTCCTCCTGCCATATTTATGGATTTTATTGTTGCAATAAAATTTGAGGGGGAGAGTGGAATTGATTGATTTTCTTTGTTCCACCTATTAACTCTACACTGTGTTTTGAAAGAAATATTCAGACAGGGGAAATAAGTAAACCAAAAATGTTCCTAATAACATGAAGAAAATAAGCTGAATATAATATTTTGAGTCTCCTTCAGTTACCGCAAATCATAATGATAAATTTGGAACACTTTCAAAGAGGACTGTTTTGGCTTGTTTGCTTTTATTAGGCTGGAAATGTCCCTTTAACATTCTAATCTAAAACTGAATTATGCACATTCTCTCATGTCTTGGAAGAATCAGATGAATTTTAAGGAAGCAGTTAATGTCAAACAGACTTATTCTGCCTTTCTCTTGAAAAAGTAGTAGGGCTCACAGGCTGTTTTGTTTTTTACTTCAGTATTATTGTGAGTTTATGGGTAAAAACTAGATCTGTAACAATGCTTCATTATAGATTTTTTTTCTTATTATTTGTCTGTACTTTGAAAGAACAGAGAAAATGCCACTTTATTCCAAGTGCATGAATCATACCTGCATGATATTCTCTGATTGGTGGTCCAGGGAACACTTTGTTATGTTAAAGTTCATCTACTGAAATCTTGAACCAAAAGATTAGAACATGCTATGGTTTGATGGATTGACTATTCCACCTAGATAGTTGATATCAATAAACTTATTCCACCTAAGTTTTTAAACTATGTTTTATGGATTATCTAGCAAAACATTGGCTTTCTCTTCATCTAAAAATTCTTTGAAAAAGTGTTTTTTTCAAGGTCTGAAGTCCCTGGTGCTGACTGGAGGTTGGTTGGGTCTACCTCTGGGAGCAGAAGACTTTGTTCAAGCACTGAATACACACACTAGTCCTGAGAACTTATGGTGGGTTGTTCCTGGCCAACAGTTAAACACCCACACAGTCGCTCACTCAGTCCCCTCTCCTGTGGGATGTGGAGAAAATAGAAGCAAGGCAAGAAGACCCATGGGTTGAGATAAAAGTCTAATAGGGAAAGCAAATGTTACCCACACAATCAAAGCAAAGAAAGAATTTATTCACTATTTCCCATTGGCAGGCAGATGTCCAGTCACTTCTACAAAAGCAGAGCTTCATCACGTGTAACAGATTCTTGGGAAGACAAATGTCGTAACCATGAATGTCCCCCTTCCTCCTCCTTCCTCTGAGCTTTAATTGCTGATCAGAACATCTTATGGTATGGAATACCCCTTTGGTCAATTCAGGTCAGTTCTCCTGGCTGTGCCTCCTCCCAGTTTCTAGCCCACCCCCAGCCTACTCACAGGGACAGAGTGGGAAAAAGAGAAGGCCTTGATGCTATGCAGGCACTGCTCAGGAATAGCCAAAACACTGGTTTTAATCAAAATCCAAACCAAAGCATCATATAGGCTCCTGTGAAGCAAATTAACTCCATCCCACCCAGACTCAGTGGAGAGTTTCAGCTTGTAGAGTTGCTTCTTTTGCTATCACTCAGTGTTTGAACTTGGACAAGTCACTTCTCAGTGACTCAGTTTACTTGGGCTTGACATAGGAGGAAAATTTCTCCTTTGAGGCATCAAGAATCACTATTCAGAAAAGTGCTTTTGGAGCCATGGATAAAAAGAGAATAGAAGTGCGATAGTATTCTTTTTAACCTTTGAATTTCAATTCTGTCCTCTCTAGATATGGTCAGGATTTTGTCTTAGATTTATGCACATTGAATTTTATGGTCTCATCAAATCTCGCTCTCCTTCACTAATCCTTTCATTTTACATTTTCTGTGTACCTCGGATTTGGTGAAACCATGCACCCAGCAGACTTTGGAGATATTTTAAAAGCAATTAAATATTTTATTCCTGGTAATATTTAGGACTGATGCTGTTTGATTTGTTCAGGTTAGTAGGTTAAAATAAAGCCCTGACTACACTTTTTTTAGGTATGAGTTTGTATGAAAAATAATAGCTACAAAATTAAGCTTTGGAGTAATAGTGACCTACAAAAAAAAAAAAAAAAAACCAACAGAGAGAGATCAGACCTGTTCTAGGGGTGAATAGTGCTTGTTTAAAGTTACTAACAGAGGTTTCGGGGATAAAAAGAGGAAGGGTTTTCATAGCAACTCATTAGATGCTTCCTACTATTTGTGCAGAAAGGATGAAAATGGCCTTAGGTACTGTAAATTAAGCCAATGCTAAATTAAGAAAATTAAGCAAGTTCAACGTGATGAAGGAGAGTAATAAAAACCATGCTGGATTCTAGTGGAGTGTGCTAATCAAAGACAAGCTGCATATAGATCCCAGTTTCTTCTTATTCAAATGACTAATAGGACATTACCAGGTAATACTTCTAGGAGTAAAGAAAAGCTGGAGCTGAAGTTAGAGTGGCCTCAGCTTGGACACTCAGCCTGGTATCCAACAGGCAGGTGCCTAACCCCAGCAAGGAGCCACTTGGACCATCAGCGAAGGGTTCCCTGCATTAGCAGGGTGCTGCGCTATTGAAATCACGGAGTGAAGGAGAGTGAACAAAGTCCTGCTCCTCTCAGACCGGATCTCATAATTTTCTTCTTTAATACATGAGAGTGAAACATAAAATGCACACAGCGTTTCATGAGTGAGTGCTGGCCCGTAGGCTGCATAGGCCTCACACCTGACTGCCAGCCAGCCTTGCTCAGTGGTGGGCTTGGCCCTGGCTTCCCACCCTTCTGGACTTACAGCTGTGGCATTGGTGGCACCTCTCAGCTCTCTCCTGGCAGCCAGGCTGCTGTGCAGCCCGTGGCTGACCCTGTGAGGGCTCGAGGTGGTGCAAGAGACAACGGTGAGGACATTCCTGCATGAGGTTGTCCTTATGTAAGTTTGGAGCACTGACCTGGAAGTCACTCAGTTGCCTGAGATTTACACCCTCTGAACCAATCTGATGTAGTCCTCACCCCTCTCTGCAGGTACTTTCTATCAAAATGACATAGCAGTAACAGTCAATAACATACACATAAAAGTAACCATAAAAAATGAAAAAGTTTAATACGAGATTACCCAGGAGGTTGGGTTTTTTTATTTTTTACTGTTTAAAGACCAAATGTAGAGTCTTTACACTAGCTAATAACCAGCCAACATAAAATGTAGATTTGACTTTTCACCTGTTTCTATTCTATGTGGTGCAGCAATGACTCAGTGACTGCATGTGAAGGGCAGTTTTACAAAAACATTTTTGATCATTTCTACTCCCGAACCTTTTTAAAGGGTATGAGTTTCAATACATTGCTATTACCTGCTAATTTCATGGTCTATGGCTGAACATAAGGCTGTAATTCAATTGTGGGTTTTTTCTGATATTATAAACAGCAAGAATAATGCTGATTTACATTCTCATGTTCACTGAGGACTACGTATTATTATTTATAATATAGGCAAGGGATTTTGCAGGCACCTAGTCATTAAGTTATTTAAAGTCTGTCATGCTGGAAAAGAAGACTTAATCCATAGAATGTAGAAAGTAAGGGATTACAGTGCTGGAGATCTCAAAAGGAAGAGATTACTGAGGAAAAAAAATGAGCACAGTGTGTTCACTTCCTGAGGAACAATCACTTGTAGGCAAGTAACAAACAGCATGCAGCACGTACAATCAATTTTTTAGTGAAAAAATATCATGTGGCTAATCAAACACTAACAAGTCATTGCATTATAAGATATTTATAGCAGAATACACTTTCCACATAATAATACATGGGAATTAATTGACAAAGTAATGAGGATCTCTCGTATCTACTTATGCTTGTTCTGGCAGATATCTATTTCATGTTATGTTCAGATGAACAAGACAGTACAGTCATAATTGCAGTAGGAAAAGCTTTTGAAAGATGTGAAATCAATAGCTACTCTGAAATTGGTACCAGAAGAGAAATATTTTGCAGAGAGATTAAACTTACAATTCACTAGGAGCCACGCACTGTCATAGCATTTGATCTTACAAGAAGCTGAACATTTTCCCTCTGCTCCAGCAGACCACTCATGCATGGTTGACAGATAATGTCCCACGGACAGCACTGGCACTACTCATGTACTTACATTTAAACTGGTCCTTAAGCACTTCAGGTTTTGAAAAAGGATACATAGCAAGATACGAGTAGGAGCCTTTAATAAAGATTGATTAACAGTCTAGAACTGAATTCTGCAGTCCTCAAGGTCAAAACAAGATCTGCTCATTTACAGTCTTTGACTCATGCTGCTTAAGGCACCTGGGTTGCATATTTAAATTATTATTATCTCACAGTCTCTACACAGGCAATATGTCCTTTAGTTTATCTGCTGAAACAGATGTATTAAATCTACAGATCAGATTCTGGGCTCTTGATAATAGTTTAATCCTCTTCCTTTACTTGCTAACCATCTTCTGTACCTCAAGCCTTTAGGCTGATGATGTGGGTAACTGACAAAGGAGCATGTCTGCTGCCATCATCAGATGTAGCAGCACCCATATGGTTTGGGTGAGTATGGGATGACAGGAAGAACCTGATGTGCTCAGTCATGGGTCTTATATCTCTATCTTACCACTAGCTTATATCTCAGAGACTACCATTGTGCTGGTTTCTTTAAAGGCAGCGAAGATGGGAAGTCCGAAAAGTCGTGATGGATTTACTACCCGACTGTCACAGGATTTGTTGCCTATTGGAAAGCAAGGATTCAGGGATGCAGGAGTCTGCTCCCACCAACATGGGGCATAAATTCTCCCTCATAAGGGAAGTTCAGGTGTTCAGAAGTTCACCAACTTCTTCTTTGGGTGGCTGAAAATGGATGGAGAGATTAAGATGTTCCTCTGCTGTGGCGTTTCCTCACTGCATCACTAAGGGAAGTTAATTTTATTAATGCCTGCCCACTGGCTTCATGAAAACTAAAGCTTGTTCAGCTAAATTAGTGTCTCTTTATAATAGGGAAGGCTGGTCAATAATGATAACAGCATTGATCTAACATCAGCAGAGAAGAAAATATTTGACTTGATGTTATACATTTTGAGTAAGAAACTAGAACAACAGAAAAATTTCACACAGTAGATGGATTAGAAACTAGTAAACTGATAGATCTCAAAAGATAACTGTAAATGAATAATCTTCGAGTGTGTGCTTCTCGGGATCCCTCCAGGGAAGCACCGTTTCATTCTGAAGTGTGTAACACTATTCTCAATGACCTGGAAGGAAACATAACATCATTGCAGATAACATTTGCAGATCACAGTGTTAAGGATGGGGAAGAGTGAACAGGTTCTGTCAGTGATAAAGACAATGGTGTTAAGCAGTGCTCAGACAGGCAAAATGCAAAGCAAGAGTGATAAACACAAACTTATATCCAGGAATACAAAATGTAAGTGATACCTAAAGGTGGGGGGAGTGCAACCTAGATAGCAGTTTAAAAAGAGTTTCAGGATCATACTGGACAATCTGAATATAAAAATCAAGGCTGACGCTGTCCAAAGGGCTAAAACAATCCCAGATTACATAAACAAAGAAAATTTCCAACGTGAGAATAGAAAATTATTATTTCATATGTGGCAGGAATATGCTTCCTTCTCTAGATGTCCAGAAGACTGTTGAAAAATTAGCGTTCAGGGAGGAGCCATGACAAAGATTGAAGGGTTGGAAGCTCTGCTTTATAACACACTCTAGTTTGCTTATCAAAGAGAAAGTTGAAGGATGGATATCTATGAGAATCTATGTGGGGAAGAAAACAAGAATGAAAGACTCTGACTCACAGACAAGCTACAAATTTTTAACGGTTAAAGCCTGTTCTGAATTCCAAATAGCTGGAAATGTCTAAACTTAAACTAGCTTTTTTTGCTAAAAGAGGTGTTTTTGTGTTTTTCATCCAAATGCACAATAGTGCAAGAAGGGACAATTTTGTCCAAGCTACATGAAAGGTCAGAATATGAAATCTTAATGGCTCCTTCTGGACTTCTAGTCTTTGAGTGTATATTCTACAAAATTTTTTACCTCTACAATCTCTTATTTCAGACCCAGTGTTCTGAGATTTTTTTCTTCTTCCTTCTGACCTGGGAATTTCATTAACCAAGGAAAAACAAGTTTAGTAAATTGAGTTAAATTTCATCCACTGACCTGTCAAATTTACACAATACGTGTAAAACATACTGGATACTTTACACTATTCATTTTTTTGTCTTCTGATTACTTTGCTCATTCACAATCCTATATGTTCAAGAAAGCCGTATGGATTAAGGGTATAAGAATAATTGCATTTTCCATTTGAATGCCAAAGCAAAACATTTTAAAAATCCTGTCACCAAAACAAAACCAAGTAAACCAAAAGTATTACATTCAGAGTAAATCATTCTCAGGTGTTTGACAGAGAAAAAAGAGACAGAAGGACTAGAGTAAAACAGGGAGGCAGGGGAGAGGGAGAAGGAGAAGGTGTCTGGGTAGTTCATTCTACAAGCCTACTTATCTCTCATAGCTCCCACCAGACTGCCCAGTGTATTCTGCTTTGGGGTGCCTGCGAGCCACCCTGTCGAAGCTGGTCTTAGCTAGGAATACTTGGATACTGACTCAGCCTTAGTGAGAGAATAAGAGAAAGTATATACCTTGGAGGTGCAGTAAAACGAATGAAAGGGGCATCTGCCTCCGTAGACACTCTTTTTGAGGGACAACCAAATGGGTGCACATGGCTAAGCAGTGCAAGCCTTTAAAAGGCAGAAGTCCACCTTTGTGAGGTGAGCAGAAATCCAGAACATCCAAGATCTGTAAAAGCCTCAGACGGGGGCTCTCTCTTCTCTTAAGAGCTGCTTTTTGCTCCCACCCGAGCTGCACTTTTGCTGCTTTGCAACCGTGACTGTGTCCCATCTTGTGCCTCCCTGATCTTGACTCTGATCCTGAACCTCTGCGTTGACTTTCTAGCTTCATCTTGGACTTGCCTCACCACTGTGGATTTGCTGGGTGAACGCTGGTCTGTGTCTGGTGCTGGCTGCGATCACAGGCCTGCTCTGTGCTTCTGGTTCAAGTGCAGAGGGACAGCCCTGGATGGTGAAGAACTGCTTCTGCCTGCCTTGCTGTGAATCTCAGCTCCCAGTTCCCTTTCCCCTGCGGAGTGGTTGGCCCTTGCCTCTCCCTGGCAGGTAGTGTCCTCGACAGAGATTTTCGTCCTGTCTTTGATTTCCTATCACTAATTCAAATGCAGTTTATCTCAAAATGCCTGGAAGTCCCTGTGTGAGTGCAATTACCTTCATAAAATGAATAATATTGAGCCGGCTTCCTGAAGATGGCTGTCCACATCTCAACTGACATCTCATCTAATCAGAGTTAGCGCTGGTATTCTCAGAATCAACATGCAAATGTGTCTGATGATACGAAATCAATGGAATTACATCTGCCTATGTGGAAACAGACCCTCTGACCTTGACTACTTAACTTCATAGATCTGACACGAGGCACAAAGACTCAACAGTGGAAACTCATCTACTCATTGCATCATGCCTCTTACAGGGGCAAAGGGAAGACTCCAGTCTTTCTGCCTCTTGGTCTGTCACTACTTGTCACACAGGGAATTATCTCTTAAAATACAACAGAGGAAAGAATGAATTAATGAATAAATAAATTAGTGGAAGTATTTGACAAAGTTAACACAGAGATATAGTTCATGTAATACATAGCAGGACACCTAAGGGTTTCTCAGGAACGTAGGTGCTGTTACGCAGATGCCTTGCTTGTATGAAGTTCCATTATATTCTGTAAATACAAATTTAAAAGTAACCTTAGGTAGGAAAACTTAAAGGTCCAGAGGGTTGAATTTACTGTCCAATGTCCTTGCCTTGTTTTTAATCCTTGGTGAACTTAAAACTGTTTACTGCTAATACTCTTCCCCCAGGACAGGAAATTAAAGAACTACCCCAGTCTCTAGTCATCTGTTGGGCAGGACAGGAGATGACTGCTGACACTCTTAGCTTAAACTACAAGATCTTTGAAGCAGAAGACACTCTTTTTGCTCTGTCTTTGTCAAGCACCTGCTAATCTGAGGTCCTACAGCATTGTCATGTAAATTAAACTTAATATTAAATTAACAAAAGTCTCTCTTCACCCATCCAGAATTAGGTCTCTATCCACCTCCACAACAGGTGTAGAATGCAATGTTTTGTTAAAATTTTTCCCTTTTCATAAAGGGAATCTTTTTCAGCAAAGCTGAAGTTAATCATACGAAAGAACTATAGGTAAATTGAAATATCTTTATGGTAAAGTAAGAGGAAGATAAGCAGGTTAGAAATTAATCCAGTATTTTAGTGCAGGTAAAGAAGAAAGTGAATCTAAATTTATTTTTCTTTTTAAAGGTGAGATCTTTGACAGAGAAATAAAAAATCTGACCCTTATGAAGCAGTGAAATGTGAGTACAAGAATGTTAGGTTAGCAAATGGTACCAATATACCAAGATCACAACTTTTGTTAGATTTCCTATAGACTGTGTTTTTCCTCAGAAAACCATCCAGATAATTATGAATGTTAGAAGTTGTGCAGAGTTCCAGCTTAGCTGTAGTTGTCCAGTACAGTCATATATATGAACCAAAACCTCACATACATAGGAAGGAGGTACAGACAGAGGTTAAATTCAGAGGAACTTTGAAGTTTACAAATTTACCCAAGCTACTTTTGCCACTGTTGAGATAAATCAGAGACGCCAGGAATGAAGGACTTCTTTAGGTAGTGGAGGCTCTGAGTAGCAACTTCTGGTGGTCAGTGGGGCATCTCTGAAGGGGGTTGGTGCAGCCACTGCACACTGTTAGGCAGATGGAGAGGATGCAGCATATGTGATGCACTGACCTCCTTCTGGTAGATCAAGATCACCCTGAAACAGTCTTCAAGAAAAATGGACTTTCAGAACTGTGTTAGACAGAGTTGAGTGTGATAAAAGGCACCTACAGAGTCCTACACCTGGCTCAGAAGGACTTGCATGGGAATAAAGAAACTGCCTACAGGTCAGGTGATTTAAAGTGATCTAAACTGGGAACGTGCTGCTGAGGTCAGGGGAATTTGAGAGCTATATCATCATTCTCCCTATTGGATGTACTCTAATATTTTATTATCAACATATATGTATGTACACTTGAAGTGAGATAAAGCAACTGAAATCAGATTAAGCTGATGAGAACAGTATAAGCAAAATTTATGCCAGCTACTGTGATTTGAATCTTTGTTCTGCAGTTTCAAAACAAGTGATTAGGTACAACACTATCTAGGAAAGTACTTATATGTACATTTAGGTTCCATTGGTGTTAGCAGCTGTTAAGCAAGCATTTAAAACCTAATGCATGGTCAAGAGCTTTACTGAATGCAAAAGTGAGGCTTTAGCTACAGTAAAAACGCTGGAAAGCCCAGCTGTCAATTGGGATCCCCCCCTCCAGTGGGGGATAAATTCTTACCCTCGTCCTCATGTTAAATAGCAATTTATCCTACCCACTGACTAATTCAAGTGAGTATCCAAAATTGGTCTAAATGGCTTAACATACTTCTATCCAAACCAGGATTTTCCAGGAAACATTTTGTAAGACCTGAGATCTTAAGGTTTAAAGCAAATTTTGAATACAAGAAGATAATAAATACATGTTAGAAGGGATCTTAGATCTACAGTTGTCATTCCTTAGTTGCATGAAAAATACAGAAAGCTTGTACATTTTTAACAAAATCTGCTTATTGTAAAATTTCTTCCAAGCAAATACTTTTATTCTAATAAAACAAAGCAGTTTCCATTACCTGAATTCAAACTAACTTTTTTTTTTTTTTAAATCAAGCCTGCCATTAAATAAAGGGTATATTTATTAAATGTAGGTGTTAGATAATCAGAATCGTAGAATGGGTACAAGCTGTGCTTTTTCATCCTAGACATTTACACCAACTGATTTCAGTTTTCCAGCAAGTGGGGAAAGAATTCTGTAAAAAAAAAAAAAAATTGTTTGGTGTAAAACTTGCTCTTTAAAGCATTTTTTTAATCCAAGAATTTTTATATTTCTCATAAATGAGGCAACACTTAAATGAAAACAGCAGAAATATCAACTTCAATAAGTTGTTGATAGCTGCTTTCCTTTTTTTAAAAAAAAAAAACCTTTTTGTTATGTCATAATAATGATTACTTTCAACGGCTGTCATTTGACAGTCCCACACAGTGTAGGAGGGGTGAATGAAAGCTGTTGCTTCTGCCTTTAAGCTGAAGCACACAGCAGATTTGCACAAAAAGCAAGAGCTGAGAGGATGCTGTATAGCATTATCTCAGTCACCGCCTAATGATGCTCTGGGTTGTTTTTAGTTTGCTTTTATTTTATTTTTTTTTTAACAAAAGTAAGCCTCCATTGCCTTCTAACCCTAGTGAGTCATATTTTGTGTTTTTTAACTAGTTGCTTCTTTTTGACTTGCATTTCAATAAACATGAGGCTTGAAGGATGATTATATTGTTCAGGCAAATATAAAAAAAATCTCCTATTAGCCTGGACTTCTCCTCCCCTGCAGACAGTCTACACAAAACCGTGGACACTATTATCACAGACAGTATTTAAATCTCAGTTGCATTCTTGAGGCCTGACCGCCACCGCCACCGACTTACGGCAATTTACACAGATGACTCTCTGATCCCCTGCTGACAGGTAATGGAGTCCATGAAATCGTGCACAGAGGTTCAGTTATACTCAATTGCACCTGAAAATACAATATGTGTATAGATTTAAAGTGGCAGTGTCCTTTCAACAACAGCTTGTGCACACATTTAATTTTATGCACATAAGCAAAGCCATGGTTTAATCTGGAGCAAAACTAAAAGCCTTAATTTGTTCTCCTACCATTTATACTGATAGTATTTCTGTTAACTGATCCACTCCATTACTTATTTATGCTCTTAAAACATTAACTGTTACTATTTTTAAAAGCTTCAGTTTACACTTACACAAAGCACGAGTCTGATCCAGCTCCCATGAAAGTCGTTATATCTGTATTACCATTGCTATTGTAGTGAGTACTGAGGTTTTATCAGTTGGATTGGCACAGGTTGAGTGCCCGCACACCCAGCTGTGCTGACACTGCAGCCCTAATAGCACCTTTGTACCAGCCCTGATACATCCACCCTCCAGCTACTTACTGCCTCTATCAGCAGTGCAGGACTTCGGTATTTCTATGGCTCTTCTTTCTAACCATGAAATGCAGTGGAAGCAACGAGTGGAAAGTAAGGGGGTAAAGAAGGGTAAAAGTAGGGCACCTGAATGAGAACTTTAACTCCTCCTTCTTGCAACTCAGCATTTTACAGATGACAGCATTTCTCAACCTTCTACCTGACCAGAAGCACAGAATACCCTTATCTTGGAGCTTTTTGATACTCTGAAGCGTGGGACACAATCCAGTTGGAACACCATTTCTTTGCAGGGATGCTGTCAGGATACACCCACCCTGCAACAACTCTAGGTCAGAAGCACACTGTGATGGGACCATATCAGACTGTGAACATGACATTAATTGCAATGGACTGAAAAACCTTTGTGGGCACAGGACCAATGTTATGAGATGTGAAGAGCTAACTTTGTTTCTACTTGGGCAGCGCAATGGACTGAAAAACCTTTGTGGGCACAGGGCCAATGTCATGAGATGTGAAGAGCTAATTTTGTTTCTACTTCGGCAGTGTGGTTCCTCCTGGTGATGGAAGTTGCTGTCACAGGAAGATGCAGGGTGGAAGGAGTACATTGGATTGCCTGGTCCAGAAATCACAGAATCACAGAATCATTAAG